>NW_020172141.1:2045587-2048192 GCF_003031525.2 Neophocaena asiaeorientalis asiaeorientalis | reverse complement strand
GTACTATATTAAAATATATGCTCATTGTTTAAAAAATACTTCCCAGCACTAATTCTATGCCTTCTATGCCAGGGTCTCTGCTAGCCATGTAAATATAGTGATAGATAAGACAAATTTGGTCAACATCTTTACAAAACTGAAAACGATGCTTGGACAACCATTGGTTTCTTTAGACACCCTTCTGTTTTCCTTCTCATCAGAATTATTGTCATTTGTGTAGCCAGAACGTTGAAGGGTCCCTCATCCCTTATAAGCTATGATCCATTCAAATGCCACTAGCTATAGAATAATGATTACCCGTTCTCTGAAAATCCGTCCAAGTCTCATTCTAAGTACTGCTGTCATCTTTTAAATATACCTATGTGCTCCCAGCTGAGAAATCATTCCACTCAAGCAGAAGGTGGATGTGCTTGGCTCAGGTGAAGAAAGACTAAGAAAAGGATCCCTGAGTGAACATCACTGTCCATGAACATAAAGGGCTTCTCAGGATTTGCTTCCTTCTCAGACTGAAGCATGTTGTGTGAAATAACTTACATGATGATTTTCCCAGCTGGTAGCCTTTTGGAAAGGAAAGCCCTGTTAACGCTACTTCTTTCTGAACTAACATATTTCAAGAGATTCACTGTATTATTATAACGACTTTTAGAATTTTTATTGCAAATGTTCACTGTGGCAGTATTTGAAAAATATAAACAGAAAAAGAGAGTAATCAATACTGTGTGGTACTGGCATAAAGCCTGACCTAGAGATCAATGGAGTAGAATTGAGAGTCCAGAAATAAACTCATGCATTTATGGTCACTTGGTTTTAACAATGGCCTCAAGGTAATTCAATGAGGAGAGAACAGACTTGCCAATAAAAGAATGAAGCTGAACCCCTTCATGCTATATGCAAAAATTAACTAAAAATAGATCAAAGACTTAGCGGTAAGAGCTAAAATCGTAAAAACTCTTGTAAGAAAACAGGTGAAAGTCTTGGATTAAGCAATGTTTTCATAGATATTGTTGTCAAATCCAAGTTCATGTGCCCAACACACAGTGAGCCCAGACAAACCTAAACATCAGAGTCTGGAGCAGAGAAAGGTTATCAGTCAAGGAGGTGCCCACTGGGAAGATGGGAGACATATACACATCTCAAACCCACCTTTCTTTCTTTTCATAGGAACACAGCTGAAAATTTACCAATTTTATAAAATATACCGTAGGGGACTACCAGATAGAACAGACCTCTGATCACCCATACTTAATTATTCACAGCCCATGCTGTCAAATACCTAGAAAACAGACCAATGCAATGCAAAATCATCTCCCAGGGTCACAGTTCCCTAGCCCCCAAAAGGGAAATTTCCAAACTATGACCCATCACAGACAAAGCCAAATGACCAAGCTTGAGTCCAAAAGGGAGAACCCCAACCAATGCTCTGCCATAGGCAAAGCCAGGGCAATGGGGAAGAATACCCTGGTGTCACATATGAGCTCTGTTACTTACCAGAGAGGTCTCAACTTGCCAATGCAAGTGCATTGCTTCCTTTACCACAAAAGTCAAAAGCACCGTGGGTCAATGCCAGGTCTTTCGAGCATTAGCTGCCTACACTCCTTCTTCCTCGGCGCCAGCAATAAACACTGCACTTCCCTTCACCATAACCCACTGTCAGTACATTGGCTTTACTGTGCACGGGAGAGCAGACCCCAGTGTGGTTCGGTAACAATATCACATCAAAAGCATCGCGTCAAAAGCACAAACAACCAAAACATGAAAAATAAAAAAAGATAAATTGAACCTCATGGGGACCCACTCAGAGTATAAAAAGTATTTGTAAGTGAAAGCATTTGAGCTAAGAAGACGCAGAAAGAAATTTTATCTGAACTTACCTTATCTGACTGAAGCAGAGCCTCCAGAAAATTCAGCTGCCATTTGCCCGACTCTTAGGGCATTTCCTGTGAGTTCAGCTGAGATGCAGACAGACTACCCCCTTCCATTAGCACTTAAAAGTCCAATAGAACCTTTCATACCTTCCCACTGAAGTCCTAAAAGCAAATACAAGAACAAACAAACAAACAAACCTTTGTTAACTTCTGCATACAACACTTTTACCTCTGGCTATTGAGGGAGTTACTCTCCACAGAGAGCATAAAAAAACCCTTGATTTTCCTCCTGCTAATCTATTGTTAGCTAATTTGCATACCCCAGACCACTGGGCCCAAGTTGTAAGAGGAAAAGTTTTCCTCCCAACAATTTCATCCAAAATAAAAACTTTCATGCTTCAGAGGACACTATCAAGAAAGTGAAAAAACAACCCAAATAATAGGACAAAATATTTGCAAATAATGTATCTAATAAGGGTCTCATATCCAGAATGTATAAAGAACTCTTACAATAAAAAGACAAATAACAGGGGCTTCCCTGGTGGCGCAGTGGTTGAGAGTCTGCCTGCTGATGCAGGGGACATGGGTTCGTGCCCCGGTCTGGGAAGATCCCACATGCCACGGAGCGGCTGGGCCTGTGAGCCGTGGCCGCTGAGCCTGCGCGTCCGGAGCCTGTGCTCCGCAACGGGAGAGGCCACAACAGTGAGAGGCCCATGTACCGCAAAAAAAAAAAAAAAAAA
>NW_020172141.1:1904147-2045160 GCF_003031525.2 Neophocaena asiaeorientalis asiaeorientalis | reverse complement strand
CCAAAAAAAAAAAAAAAAAAAAAAAAAAAAAAGAGACAAATAACCCAATTAAAATGAGCAAAGTATTTAAATAAATATTTCTCCAAAGAAGATAGGCAATGGCCAATGAGCCAAGGGAAAAGGTGTTTAACATTATTAATCGTTAGGAAAATGCATATCAAAACCACAATGAGAATGGAGTATTATTCAGCCATAAAAAGAAACAAAATTGAGTTATTTGTAGTGAGATGGATGGACCTAGAGTCTCTCATACAGAATGAAGTAAGTCAGAAAGAGAAAAACAAATACCGTATGCTAACAAATATATATGCAATCTAAAAGAAAATGTTTCTGATGAACCTAGGGGCAGGACAGGAATAAAGACGCAGACATAAGAGAACTGACTTGAGGACACAGGGAGGGGGAAGGGGAAGCTGGGACAAAGTGAGAGAGTAGCATTGAGAGTAGTAAAATAGATAGGTAGTGGGAAGCAGCTGTATAGCACAGGGAGATCAGCTTGGTGCTTTGTGACCACCTGGAGAGGTGGGATAGGGAGGGTGGGAGGGAGCCGCAACAGGGAGGGGATATGGGGATATACGTGTACGTATAGCTGATTCACTTTGTTATATAGCAGAAACTAACACAACATTGTAAAGCAATTATACTCCAATAAAGATGCTAAAAACAAACAAACAAACAAAAAAAAAACACAGTGAGAAAAAGGATGCTGTTTCTTAGATTGGTCCCTGATGTCCTGCAAATTAAACTGACAAAAGACAGATTGGCAAGGGAAAGGACACTTTTATTCACATGTGTATAAACGCAGGAATTCACAGAAAAATGTGACTCAAAAGGGCAGTTAGAACTGGGGGCTTGTATACCATCGCAATAGGTTAGGAAGAGGGTGAGAAGGGCACTTCTGAGAAAACAAATGACTTACTGGGAAAATAAAGGAGCCCTTAGGAGAATAGGTGGGAGACATGTTAGTTTTGTAACAATGTCTGTTTGGGTGTGATACTGACTTCTTCTCTCAGAGAAGAGAAAATCAGACTTGCTCCCAAAAAAGGGGATTTATGACAACTGAGTTCTTCTGGGGGTCTCTGCTCTCAGGCAGATAAGGGATTTCAGGAACTCAAACGCCTTCAGTTCAAAATAATCGTGCCACAGTGGCTTATTCTGGATCCTTTCAATGCAATTTACTCAACAGTCACATAGCTAGTTAGGAAGCAAAACAAAGAACTAGAATCCACGTCTTCTAGCTCTAGTTACGAACTGAACTGTCTCTTTGATAAGCTAAAATTATCACCTTTTCTTATTTCTAAAGCCATTGAACAGTTTCCCCCAAAGACAGACAAACCTTGGTTTTGTGTTTTATAGGAAAAAAAAAAAAATCATTGCACAAGCGTGAATGTAACGGCTCTTTGGATCTTGCAATTGTTTCTGAATGTCAAATATTTTACTCTGTAACCTGCCAGGCATTTATCTTATTATGGTCATCTTCTGCCTTCTGATTTTTTTCTTTTGGAAACATATTTGAAGAACAAAAAAGAGAGAGAAATATGTACCTTTCCATCCACCGCAGACCAGCCCTAGGTGTTTGCTGGCAGCCCTCACAGTTCGATTGACAACCCTAGCTGTTGATAGGCTGCAGGAAAGACAAGAGAGAGAGAATGCAATTCATCAGGACCCTGGGCAAATGGGCATGTCTTAATGTTACCATTTTCCTTATGGTCATAATAACCCCCTGCATAGTACACCTGGAATAATTTAACTAAGTTTGACCGATCAGTTGAGAAATTATTGGGAAAGTATGCACTCTCTCTTCTTCTGCCAGGAGCTGGTGGATTCAACAGTGAGCAAGCCAGAACCCACTCTCCAAGGCTGGTGAGGTGCTGACATATTTCCGAAAGGGATTCGCTTTCCTCTCAATTGTGCCCTTTACTGTCTCTGACCATGCTGTATGCAGCAGACACGAAGGTTACGAATTGGCTGCAAAGAGGTCTATGTTATCGTTTTCAATTGAATTAATAGCTATCATGTAAAATTCACGCGATCATATTTAAAAGCTTCAGTTCTGGCTTCTCTTGAAATATCAGTATGTTTGGTCCAACCTGGCTTCCATTTGCACAGACAGTATTTAGCTGGAGCTGGGTGGCAGCTCTCACGTGTAGACAGGAGGCATGCCCTCCAGGTTACTGGGATCGCCACTACAACCTGACACCCCATTTCTTCCATTTCTGCTATCTGCTTGGGCCCTGGAAATATTTGAGTTTGCTACCTCTGCAGCAGAAAGCGACAAAGAACTGCTTGGAAAATTTCTCTTGGCTGTAAGATTATCGATGAGGTTCATGTTGTGACCGACCACTGTCTTAGATACTAGCTATTCATCCAGATGGGACTGTTTGTTTCTAATCCCATGTCTCTCTGTCTCTGTCTCTGTCTCTCTCTCTCTGTATACACACACACATATTTTTTTTTACTTCCTCCTTCTTTTTAACGCCGTGAGAAATACCCAACTTCTAGTGAGGAAGCCCACATCTGAAAGGGATATTTGAAGTAATAATCAGTCATAAACTGATTTTTTATCTCAGTCTCACAAATGGAGAATATTTCTTGCTATCTCTAGCCATGTGTTAATGGTTTCTCTGAGGTCACCTGTACAGATAGATCTTTTGAATTTCACTTGGAACACATGTGGTTTTAAGCTAGATGTTAATTGGAAACATTTACAGTGTCAAACATTTGATTAATGCTCTGGGTTTTAATTGAAAGGAATAAGCATTTCTTAAATCGGAATAAGCATTTCTTAAATCAACTCTTCACAGTAATATGTTTTTTTAAAAAAATATTCCTAGAGTAGATTAAACATTTGAAAACTGAGTAATATTAAAAACCAATCTTCATCACTGAGTACTGATTTGCTAGCATGCTTTTTATTTATTTATTTTAACATCTCTATTGGAGTATAATTGCTTTACAATGGTGTGTTAGTTTCTGTTTTATAACAAAGTGAATCAGCTATACGTATACATATATCCCCATATCTCCTCCCTCTTGCATCTCCCTCCCACCCTCCCTATCCCACCCCTCTAGGTGGTCACAAAGCACCAAGGTGATCTCCCCGTGTAATGTGGTAGCATCCTTTTTAAGCAAATATTTTGGGGACAATTACCAGCCAACTGGTAATTAGAAAAAAAACAATCAAATGGCAATAAATGCAATACTGCTTTTGGCCGATGGCCAATAACCATTCAGAAACACACTGAAGGTGATTTCACTCTACTGTTGAGTTTTTGGTATAATACAGAACATTCCACATGTTTATCCCTTGGATAGCATGGTCTAAGAAAGGGAAACCCATGGTCTCCACAGTGAGAGTTGCTGTGTGTGGCTGGGACCCTCTAGACTGGAAAAGTCAGGATGTGGTTTGGGGACTAAGCATAGGGTAATATTCTCCAGGTGTGAGAAGTCCAAAGTGGGACTCAGTTGAGTTCAGAAGAAGAAACATTTTGACTTTAATTTTTGTTCATAAAGAACCCAAATTGGGTCTCCAGATGGTGCCCTGTAGACATAATTAAGCATTGCAATAAATCACATGCCAGTGACAAGGCAATTATTCTTGGGCCCTCCACCCTTGCCTTGTCAGGTGCGCGGAGAGGCACCCAGGCATTCTTTCAGGTGTTCTCAGACAGCACTGTGCTATCTATTAGGGGCCTGAAGGGGGATGCCGCCATTCACTCCTTGCTGTCAGCCAGGACAGATAATAGGTGCAAGATGTCGTCTGGTGCTGGGATATTAGTCCTCGCGGCTGCCCTGCACTTTGTATAATCAAAGAGACTCAGAAGAGAAAAGAAAAAAAAGTGTTACAAGGCCATGGCCACATAATTGCCACAGTTTGAGATGGAGAAAATTAAATATGCCCATTAAGTCTTTGATTTCCACATCACCAGGCAACCTGCTGTACATTTTTTCCCACTGAATTCACTACCTGATTGTTGTTTCCGAAACACGTATTCCTCATCCCTTTGTTCATTTAATGTGTACATATTTCAATGTCCTTCAAACCTGAATAATGTATAAACCTCTTTAAAACTCCCAAGAATATATCCACAGACACATCCAGGGATATACATGGACAAGTTTGGGAAACACTGACTTAAGAACTTAAAATGTGATTCTATGAAAATATCTTATAATGCAGAATAATCAATGCAAAATAGAAATAACTTTCATTTTTAAAGGGGTAAAAATATTTTCTAATATTTTAATGAAATGGACAACACAAAATGTTAAAAAGTCTCTTTAGTTTGAGAAACTGCTGTTGTATTAAATGCTCTCTATGTAACAGATACCATAACAGGCCCCGGGCCTACAAAGCTCTTTAAGGACTGCCCTGGTCTCCAAAAAGAGAAAGAGGATCACAGAAGGTCTTCTGTGTTCTTATGAAGCCTGTGTATGGTTTCGCATTTGGGTCACCTTAGTGGGATTACATGGTTCCCCACTTCATTGCGGGTTCTTGAAACAGAAACCAAAGGATTCTTCAAGTCTTGGAAAGGACATTTTTCAACTGTAGGGTCTTCTCCCTCTACGGTTAACTAGGATCTTATATGAGTTTCCTGTGACTGCTGTAACAAATGACCACTAACTTGGTGGCTTAAAACAACACACATCTATTATTTTACGGTTCCAGAGGTCAGAAGACTGAAGTCAGTTTCACTGAGCTGAAGTCAAGACATTACCAAGGCTGGTTCCCCCGGCCCAGGGCTTTAAGGGGGAATCTGCTCCCTCACCTTTGTCAGCTTCCGGAGGTTGCCTGCACTCATTGTCTTCTGACCCCTTCCTCACGTGACTCAATCTTTCGCTTCCATCATTTATCTCTTACTTCCCTCTGATCTCCTTTATCCCCCTTGTAGGACCCCTATGATGATACTGAGCGCACTAGGATAAAGCATCTCAAGACCCATAAGTTAATCCCACCTGCAAAGTCCCTTTTGCTACATAAGGTAATATTCTCAGGTTCCAAGGATGAGGATGTAAACACCTTAAGGGTCATTATTCAGCCTACCACAGAGCCTTAGGACCCAAATCTGTTTTTTTAGTCCTGACCCCTCACTTGCCGGTTCATGTCATCAACCACACATCCCGAGTTGACGCTGACATCACTTCGTATGAAAAGTCCCAGACGAGCTCATCTTCTCTTCCCCCTAAAATCTGTCCCACAACCCAAATTTTCTTTCTCTTATGCCTTTCACACAGCTTTGGAGTCGTAGTGTTATTCGAAAACTCAATATGCTTTCTTTATTCCCTATATGCTCTCTGTCCTCTAAGACCCGACACTTTGCCTTTGAAACGCCTCCCAATTTACCCCTTTGCTCACCTCAGTTACAACCAAACTCTCCCCACACTAGTCCAGTGTCCTGCTAAGAATCGCATGACATTTCTAGTTAGATTTTTATACCTTTGAACTAGTGTGTTTTTGATTGAAGTTAGTAGTAGCCAGAATAGAATAAAATTTAGGTCAAAAAATGTTTGCATGAAAATTGGCAGAATCTGTGACAAACCCTAAATGAAAAATGCTGGCATCTTTCCAGAGTTTTATTTTCCTTTTGGAATGCCTTTGATATGTCAAGCAGACACTACAACAGATACTGACCTGTACTTCAGAGCTTCTCCACACTGGCCCATCACACTGTCCATTGCAGTGTGTTCTTTGAAACTTTCTCCCTATTCCTATCCAGGGTCTTAATCACAGGACAGGGTCTTCACATTTGCCTCTCCTCTCATTCACTGACACAAAATATTGGCACTCAGTTCCACCCTCTCCCGTTTTTAGCAGGTAGTCTTATCTCCATTATTAAAATAGCAATCTAGAATAATGTCTCCCAAACAAACCTTGCTCTTAGTGAATCTAAGATGCCCCACTCCTGGAAGCCCTTGATGACCCAGCCCCATAGAACCCTCAGAAACCAGCATAAGACATGCGGTAGTCAAAATATGTGATTTAACAGTTTCTTGGTTGAACGACTTGTCTCTTCCTTAAGTTTGGAAATTCTTCCAGGACAGGAACTATGGCAACACATAGCAAGTACTATTACATAATAAAACTACACAGAATCATTTGTATTTATATTTCCAATGTTGGTAAGGAAGCTGGTCTCAGAATTTAACTAAATTCCTACCAGCCATAAGCAAACCACACCTTTGTAAGTAACGGATACTTAAAAGGAGTAAGTTTAGTCTTTCAAGCATGTAAATTCACTGTAACATCAATTTTCTGGGATTTGTTAAACCTGGGTCATTATCAATCTCTTAATCCTAGTCCTGTGAATAGTGTAAACCTTTAAATATGAAGTTTCCATCCCTCCGTTTTAATCCATAATCTTAGCTGTTGTATAACAGGAGTAGCATACACTGTTAATAATGGATTTCTGTCTCTATCTCACACACAGAAAGAAAACTGTGCCTTTATTTAACCATTTACTACCTGAGGATATACTTTGAATTCCTGTTTATACAACCTCTTGAATTTGTTCTTCATTGGAATTCTTACTGAACCACCTGTAAATTTTAATTTCAAAAAGGAAGGTTCAAACGCACCTCGGGATAGATCTCTGCACTAAGAGTGTATACGCATCTGTGTCTGGGTATCAGGAAGAAGCAACACATCTAACTTAGTGCTTCATTGGTTTGAGATATTAGGTCTTCTCCAGAGTTGGCTGAAGTGTTAGAACAACAGAATTTACAAAAACTTAAATCTGTCTTCCTTTCCAAAATTCCTTTTATTAAACTCACTGATATTTTCTTGAAGTCTTAAAGACCTGCAAATGAGATCATACATGAAAAGTTCTTTATAATGAGAAAGAAGAGCAACATTTTAAAAAGTCTCAGCTAACCTGTCCCTTTTTATCAGTAAGCTGGTCTCTTTTCCTGTACCACATCATCCCGCTGAGTCACGGAGCCCACTGTCCCCAGGAATAAGAAGGATGTGAGGCAGGAGTGTGGGAAGTCAAAGACCAATGAGGTAGGGGGAGGAAATGAGACATAAAGCCAGTCCTCCACTCGCTTGGGGCTGATTCATAAGGAGGGGAGGTTGTAGAAATGTCCATATAAGTGTGGGGAGGCACCTCCCTAGCAGTCCAGCAGTTAAGACACCACGCTTCCACTGCAGGGGGTGTGGGTTCCACCCCTGGTCAGGGAACTAAGATCCTGCATGCCATGTGATGTGGCCAAAAAAAAAAAAAAAGTGTAGGGAACCCTGGAAGGTCAAGATTAGGGCCCTGCTTTTCCCACTGTGCTCTGCAGAAGACCATAAGCTTCTAGGGGAGCCATCATCAAAGGTGCAGCATTGATGGATGGAAACAATTAGAAAAATGGACTTGAGCTACCACTATTGAAAGGAGCCCATGTTCTAGATATAGTGGGCAGGGAATCCGGATGTTTCTGCATCCCCAACGATGATGTCAACATGCCAAAAGCATCAGGGGACTGAGGTCCATTGGATATGAAATGCAGACACAGAACATCGGAAATTAGTTACCAGAGGTTAAGAACCAAGATCACGTGCTGCAGCTATGGGTCCCCACGAGGTACCACAAATGGTCAGTCCTCATCAATAGATTAGACCTGCCTGGTGCGAGGTCAGCACACAGCTCTCAGGCTCCTCCTGTCATTGCCAGGAGGTCATATAAGTGTCCCCATATGTATGGACAGAAGTGGGGGAGGGGAGATGAAACTGACAGACTAAGCATTTACCCCCAAAAGATCTGATAAGTATAAAAAGACGTTAAGCCCCCAAATACTGAAATATTAATTGGTAAGTTTAGATACCACCCTCTGGCTCCAGCCAGAAGATAGCAGGTAGGGGCTTATTAGAAAATTCTATCCGTTATAGAAATCAAAAACAGCTACCCTTTTTTGTATATCTGAAATCTGAGTTGTGGGGTTTTCAAATTTTCTACCTCTCTGCATACCGGTAAGGTTTTTATTTTCGGCATTATTTAACACCCGATATCAGAATGATATACATCCTATATACATGTTTAATAAATGTTTGTTAAATGACTCAGCAAACTCCATCGCTGACCCAGTGGTATATCGTTATAGAGGGCAGTAAATGCCAACATCTCATCCCATCCCCCTTTTTCTCATTAGAAGCAACCATAAATACATAAGAGAATTGCCTGGGATGAGTTCCTTGTCAAATAGGCATGTTGGAGCCATCACTCATAAACGTAAGAGTCTAAAGAAAAGTGTTAAAACAGCATATATAATGGGCTTCCCTGGTGGCACAGTGGTTAAGAATCCACCTGTCAATGCAGGGGACATGGATTCGAGTCCGTCTACATGCTGCGGAGCAACTAAGCCCGCGCGCCACAACTACTGAGCCTGCGCTCTAGAGCCTGCAAGCCACAACTACTAAGAACATGTGCGACAATTACTGAAGCCCACGCACCTAGAGCCCGCGCACCACAACAAAGAGCAGCCCCGGCTCGCCGCGCACAGCAACAAAGATCCAGTGCAGCCAAAAATAAATAAATTAAAAATAAAAAATTTAAAAAAACCAGCATGCATATATAATTCTCCAAGACAGGGACTCTGAGCTCATTAAGAGCATTCAGTAAAAAAGACTCCTGTCTTTTCTCTCTCTTTCCTTCCAACCACAATTGGAGAGGAAGGAGGAGGGCAGGGGAAAGAGAGGGAAGGGGAGCTGTGTGAGAGCAGACCATTCGGCCCATCCCTTCTCCTGCCTAAGCCCCTGCAGCCCACAGGCTTAGCCCACCCAGGCAGGAGGCAAAAGACAGAGGTTAGTAGGCATTAGATTGAAGGCTTTAAATAAACAGGACTGATTCTTCAGAACTCAAATGAGACTCTTCAAAAACCCAAAAGAGACTGAAAAGCATGGAATCTAACTGAGATGTCATTAAACATCCTCGCTGCCCAGAATAGAGAATGTGGTTGGGGAGGTTATTAGAAAAAATAAAACTGTCTCATGCTTGTCCCACAAAGTTTAGAGTCCTCAAGAAACTGGTTATATGCGGCTCACGACTCCTACATCTTACGGTCACTTTGAAAATTAAATGAGGGAAAGATTATGAGACCTAGTACATAGGAGGCACTTAATAGATGTTACTAACATTACTCTTTTCTTCTAAATGGTTTTTCACATATATGTATCTTTATCTTCTTTGATGACATAGTCATTTACATATAAATTTACAGATACAGTCATTTACACAAAATTCTTAAAATAAAATTATTTATATTATTTATACTGATGCATAGTGCATATGTGTGTGTGTTTAAGTGAAATGACACCACCACCAGCATCCTCCCCTTTTTCCTAGGAGACAAGTCTGCACATCTCTATCTTGACTCAGAGACAACATTGGTCTACAGTTGCTTAAGGAAAAACCAAGGGATCTGGGTCAATCTAGCCAAAAAAAAAAAAAGTACGAGTCAATGCACAAAACTGGTAATGAACACAGTCTTTTGAGAGATGGCTAAGGGACCCAGTCACACTACCGAAGATGGTTCCCACTGGCGGTAGTAAAAGTTGGGTAAATAAGAATTGCAGTTGGAGGGTCAAAACTTGATCCTTCTTTCCTTCCTTCTCTCTCTCTCTCTCCTTTTTTTTTTTCTTTTTCTTTAACACCAACAGGTAGGTTTTCTACAAATGAAATCTCACTGAGAAGTCCAATACTTAACGGCAGATAAAGGCAAAACTGCTCTGGTTGAAGCTGGGATGAGAACCCAGAGCTTACTCTGCTGAGACCCCCAGTGTGCCTACCCCAGAACACCTAAAATCCCTCAAAAAGGAAAAACACCACCACTCTGGGCAGTGCCAAGCCATTGCAAGTTCTTAAATAGCATGGTGGTTAAATACTCAACATTCCAAAAAGTCAACTTGGTAGAAGGGTGACACATGATGTAGACGGGACAGTAATAGCCCTTGGGGGACCGGGGGGAGTGTTTGCACTGTGTCAACAAGACTAAGCTAGAACTATGTTTCTCAGAATTCTCTTCCCAGTGAGACGCCATGAGAGAGTCCTGGGTGAGATTTGGAAGGCAGAAATGATGCAGCACCCGTGCTTATGACTGGCTGCTTCAGGGGCTTGTGGCAGCTGAATGCACATGGCTACGTCTCCTCCTGCAGCTTCTGTAACTGCTGGACCAGCTGTGTGTTTAGATCATGGCACAGGGCTCCAGCATGTCAATCGTTGCCCCCTCTTCCTCATACTTCACCATCCATCGTTCCTTCCCAACTGCTTGCTCTACTGAGTTCAAGCTCCAACACCAGAGACAGAAGCAACAGACGTCCGCAGACTGCTTACCCAGCTCTCACCATGTGAAGTCAAATCCCCATAATGAACCCCTTCTTCTATCCCCGCCTAGTGCCTCTGCCCCTCTGACAGAGCCTGGATAATGCACTCAGACTGATTGCTGCAGTAGCAGGTGGTAATCTCTGATCATGGTATATTAATTTTAAAATCACAGTGATTCTTCCAGGTGAATTGTCCATTTGGACATGACAGGCTGAGACTCCAGGATGTTAAGAGCTCTTTGTACTGATTTAGGCTTCTTAGGCACCGACATAAAGAATAAGGATGAGGGCTTCCCTGGTGGCGCAGTGGTTGAGGGCCCACCTGCCGATGCAGGGGACACAGGTTCGTGCCCTGGTCCGGGAAGATCCCACATGCCGCGGAGCAGCTGGGCCCGTGAGCCATGGCCGCTGAGCCTGCGCGTCCGGAGCCTGTGCTCTGCAGCGGGAGAGGCCACAGCAGTGAGAGGCCCGCAAAAAAAAAAAAAAAAAGAATAAGGATGAGCAAAGAGCCGTGGGTCTTGTGAGAGAAAAGGCAGAACAGCAGAAGGCTGAGAACACAACCCTGGGGACTTTCCATAGCAAGAAGCAGGGAGACAGACATCAGTGTGGGACACAGGACAAGTCAGAGCTGGGGTGCCCGTCTAGGGGAGCAAGTGTCGTGAAAGCAGTGGAGGTGAGATTAAGGAGGAAAGGCTTAGTAGCCTCGAAGACTCAGAGCGGTCAAGGAACGGAATCTGCAGTGCACGGGAGAGGACCAACACTTGACTCTGCAAAAGCAGCCACTGTGCAGGCCAGGGGTGCCCTGGCACGCAGGAACTGGCACACACAGGCAGCCTGACTGACCTACACCCATGCAGTGCTGGGCTGGGGGCGCTCACTCCATGCCTGCAATGGCAAGGCCGCTTTTCTCAGGTTGACTGCAGAGACTTGCCCTTACCATGCAGCCTAGCAGTTTATCAAAGCATCTCTCTTTCTTCTCTGAGAGTAGGAGAAATGTAAGAAAACTGACCCAAGGGGTTGAGGTGGGAGGTGGGGAAGATGAAAAGGAAAAAAGAATACACTGCTTTCAGAAAATGGTAACCTACTCATGTCACATTTTATGTTATATGTCACAGGTGATTTCACTTAGCTATTTCATCAACAAATATTTAAGTCCAAATTGTGCAAAACCCTTTCCTATTGGCTGTATGGTTCTGACCGGGAAAGATTTACCTGATCATCAATTAAGCTCTGTGAAATTCTCATCGGTGGTTTTGTTTTAGAGCCATGCCCAAGCTCCACAATAAGTAAATAAACTTACTGTGCCCCAAAGTAAATAAACATCTGAAAGGATGGTGGGTAAATGACTATTAAATGGAGAAGACAAAGCGTACAATTTCCTAGGTACAGAAATTCTAACCCAAGCAAGGAAACAGCTTGTGGTGGGAAGAAGGTGATCACTCATGTAATTTCCACTGAAGTCTTCTTGAACTTAACTGCCTATTACTCCATTAATTATCTCAACAGCTCCCAACCTTTCTCCCCCACACACATGACGGATGTCATGTGTGACCCATTACCGCGGGCGGGCTCTGAGTCATGCAGGACTCCCAAGCATGCGCTGTAACTCCATGACTTTGTCAGGCTCAGGGAAGCGTACTCGAATCCAAGTGAGAGATGGATTTTGTTTTAATATAGAGAGAACCTCCAATCTACTCAAATACTGGGTTGGCCAAAACTTCATTGGGTTTTTCTGTAAGATCTTATGGAGAAAACTGAATGAACTTTTTGGCCAACCCAGCATATTTTAAAAAGTAAATGATCCCACATATTAACATTAAAGTGCTATTATTAGCGACACATATAACAGGTGATGAAGGCCACAGTGTTTTGCAACTCCAGAGCTGAGAACTGGTGGTTTACAAAAAAAGAAACTAGCTTTCCTCCTGAGATTTTAGAAGACCACCTATACTGCCAACATGGAAGGCACAGGCTGTCCCACTGACTGAGGAATCCTGCGTCTTGGATAGCTCCTAGCTGCTTTAGTAATTAGCCTCCCAAAACCACAACCACAGCCGCTCTCTGGCATCTTTACAAGACCTCCAAAGCACCTGGGTGTAGAAGCTGAAGATATTCTTTGTTCTGGAAAGGCCAAATCTTGGGTGATGGAACAAGTTTGGATAGATGAAGCTATAGAAAAGCATACTTTCTCATTGGCATCTCTTCTTATCCAATCCTCAATAAAAGTCTCTATTAAAACACCAAATAACACCAATGCAAAGAGAACAGATGTGGAGAGCAGAGGTTAGTCAAGTTAACACCTGTAGGTCAGCTCACTCCAGGTTCTCCTTCCACGTGCAGGGAAATCAGACTCTTAGGAGTTAAAGATCAAAAAGACTTCACAGCTCATTGGATCCAGCCCCAGACACCAAGGCAGGCATGCCCTGGGTCTCACTCTGGAGGGTCTGGTTTTGTGAGTTTGGGGTGAGAACAGCTTTCTCTGAGATCGCATTGCTTGGGCAGAAGGAAATTCTGATCTCCCAAGTAAGGAGAGGTGGGCACTGTACAAAGAGGAAGAGTTTTTAGATGTGCAAGGCCCTTTATTTTCAAGGGGCTCAAAGAAAATTTCCCATGTATACTGTTAAGGGAAAAAAATGCCATTTAAACAAAAACTGACTGCGGATGTGTCCACTTTCTCAGCCAGTGACATAATTTGTCTTTGGGTGAAATGGTTCTTTTGTTTCAGCCTATTTTGGGGCACCCTATGGAGGAAAAAATGAAGACCCATAGGTACAGCACAGGTGAGTTAGTAGGAGACAAAAAGTATAGATGTCCATACACACATACATACATACATAACGTACATACACATATACATACATACACATACTTACATACACACATACATATATACATGCTCACATACGCGCACACATACATACATAAAATATCTGAACTGCTCCTAATGAAATGAGAGAAATTTGTGGTTTCTTTGGGACCTTGAGAAGACTTTAGAAGTCTGACAAAATGTAAGAGGGAATTATAAAAAATATCTAGAGCAGTGGTTCTCAAAATTTGCTGAATGCTAGAATCAATTGGGGAGCCTTAAACGTGACCTCACCCCAAGAGAGGCTTATTTAATTTGGTCTGGAGTAAAGCCGGGGCATTGGGATTCTTAACAGATCTTTAGGCGATTCTAATGTACAGTCAAGATGGAGAACCACTGGTATAGGAAGACGGTTAACAGGAGGCTCTACAGAGGGACACAGCCAATAAGAGTGTCCGTTTTAGGAAGTAGCCAATGCATTTACAGAACTAGCATGTCTGGCATTTGATTGGAAATTGTTTTCTTCTCTGTAATATAATTGAATTTCAAGTCCCCCACTCTAAACGTCATTAAAACTCTCCCACGTTCACTCACACGGTAGCCCCATGTGAGTGGGGCTCTGCAGGAGAGCGGGGGGCGGAGCAGTGCAGACGTGGGGCCTCAGTGTACGGGCTGTGATTGAGGCAGGGCACCTGGAAATTCAAAGGGCTGGGGACTCAGGAAGTAGATTTGAAAATATGACAACCTCCACCCCCATCTGCCTAACTCTAGAGATTTGGGGGAAATGCTGACATATACCAAGCCATTTATATTTCAAAAGCTTTAGCATTTAAAGGATGACAAGAGAAAGCTGAAGCTTGAGAATATCCAGACAACAAATATTTGGGTTACCCAAGGCTATCGGGCAAAGGGTGGACTTGATGATCACGGTGCAGAAAAAAGACTCACACTGAAGGGAGTTCCCGGCCAGGGCGAGACGAGAGATGTGGCATTCTCAGCCCCCAGTTTGGGTCCATCTCATTAGATTCGGGAACTCCGTGACCTGTGATCATGGTCCATCCTTGCCAGGGATGTTAAAACTGGACCCCTCAATAAACAAAGCTAGTTGGCAATACAACCAGCCTTGGCCTCTGTAGAGACTCAATACTGTGGACAAACAAGGACATTTATGTTCTAAAGTAGATAATTTATTAATGAGCCCATGTGAATTCAAACTGTATGATCGTGACTGATAAGCTATTTTTTAGTTTTGTTTTTTTTTAAGGGAAAGAACCTCACTTTGAGGTGAGCACGAAAGGACAGGGAGAGGAAAAGGTGATAAAGAATTTGGATAATCTTCAAGTGATATAACTAACTATTGGCAATACGACGCAAACAGCCCTGTTCAGAGATTTTATTAAAAATATGTTAAAAAAATTTTAAATGTGTCTTTAGGCAGAACCGACTCTGGTTTCTCAGCTCCCAATTTTCTTTGACTTATTTTTCCTCCTTCCTGTCCATATTTTTCTGAGCTCTGTTCTGTGAAATTCACAGAAACCAGTTTTAAAATTTCAGGATATCACATATTCCAAATTCTCTTGTTTGCAATCACTGGAAACTTTGTCTACAAAGAGCCATGAAATCAAGTAATGCGTCTCTGACTGCACCAGATATATTAAATGAGATAAACGTGAAAGTAGCCATCTCATGTTTGTGGCACATAACAAATGTTCCATAAACATTTACTTAAGCCTTTTACAAATAAATACCTCAAATTAATGAAGCAGTATTTTCTGCCTCTTTCCAGCTCTCCTTTTGATTTTTATATTTATGTTCTCCGTATTTTTGACTAATTTTGTATATCTTTTTTGTGAAATTTATATATCATTTTTTGCTTAATTTTTATTCCAAAAGTAAAAAAAAAATTACCAATGTACTGCAACCATGGAAATGATTAAAATACATAAAGAAAAATACTTTCTTCCCCAAAATATGCATGTGCATTTTGGTATAATAATCATAAATGCGGTATATCAACTTGTTGAGATATAAACATGAAAGGCACTTCCCTGGTGGTCCAGTGGTTAAGAATCTGCCTTCCAATGCAGGGGACGCGGGTTCCATTCCTGGTTGGGGAACTGAGATCCCACATGTCATGGAGCAACTAAGCTCATGTGCCACAACTACTGAGCCCATGCACTCTGGAGCCCGTGTGCCACAACTAGAGAGAAGCCCACGCACCACGAGGAAGATCCCGAGTGCTGCAACTAAGACCTGATGCTGCCAAATAAATAATTTTTAAAAATAGATAAATAAACATGAAAGAACTTTATTTTTCTAGTAACTGATTCCAACTACGCTCTGTCAAATCCCCCTTTCCATAAAAACCCCATCACAATTTGGTAGCTTTTATTTGAAAAAATAGCCTCATTTGAGTTCAGAAGATTCAATCTCATTTGTTTCAAAACTTGAATTTTATGTTTGTGTCGAGGCTCTGCTTCCTCCCCTCCCCACTCCCAGGCCCCAATACTGAGAATATTGGTGTCTCTAGTGAAATGCCAACATTGAACTGAGAAAGTGGGAGTACTTAGCCCCTTTTATCTCAACTCAGTTTTAATCTTTAGAAAAAATTACTCAGCCCCCCATACCACTCTGCTAAATATTTTTAAATCCTAAATCTCTTATTCCCGTGGAATAAATGTACATAGGTAGAAAGCTGTGTCTATGGATGTGTATTTTTCTGCTGTTGATATTAATAGATTACTTTCCTCCACTGCCAAACCAATTCACTGTCCCCAAGACAATATTTGAAAATATCATTCTCTTGTGCCCTGGCCTTTAGTAGATGTTTATAATTTTCACTTTTAAATCAGTTATTTTGATAATGCATAGATGTACACTACACTAAAAAATATTCGTGTTTTCATCTTTGGACCTTTACGAGACTGAACAAAAAAT
Source organism: Neophocaena asiaeorientalis asiaeorientalis (assembly GCF_003031525.2). NCBI lineage: Eukaryota > Metazoa > Chordata > Mammalia > Artiodactyla > Phocoenidae > Neophocaena > Neophocaena asiaeorientalis. The sequence continues at coordinate 2,029,117 of NW_020172141.1, read as the reverse complement.
CGAAGACATTGAATGCATGGACATGAGTCATTGAACAAACATTTAGCGAGATGTACGTGTCTTGATTTATACAGTGAAGAAACTAAACAGCATGACTTTCATTATCAGCTCTTGAGGATACTGATGTTAATCACAGCTCTCCTTATGTGACTGGGGACCGCTTAGCCAAGACCCTGCTCCTCCAGGGTGAACAAATAAACACATTTATAAGAAACAGATGGTTGTATGAAGGCTTTTCATTGTAACAAATAGCATGTCAAGATGATGGCTTTCTCCTCATAGTACTGCAAAGAACTGGGTTTCCTTAGTGTGGATGGTAGATGTTGCATGCACCAAGCAGACCTCTAATCTGACTGTACAAAGGATGAAGATAAGGAGGAGGAATTGCCCAAATATCTCAAATACCAAGGCTAAGATGGTCTCCAGATCTGACTGCATCAGAAAGGAGGTGGACTCATGTTTCATTTCTTCTCAATTTTGTTTGATTCTTCTTCGATAGATGATTGCCTTTCTACTCTCAGGTGTTCTTCTGACAGATCTGTTACTTTGGAAAAGTTCTGGGTTAGAAAAAAGAAATTAGAGTATTTCTAGAAAGTAATGGCAATAGGCTTATGGTATTGATAGGGAATTTTTAAGGTGTTTCTGTCCAAGGAAAAGCAATTTGTGGAAGTCAGAATTATGCATTTGTTGCCGGAGGTGATTAAAATGCCACTCATGTAACTCAAGTGCCATCTACCACTCTGATGCTCACTCCCGGGGACACTGCCTGACCACTTTATTTTCTCCCCAAGTACTGTGATCCATATCTTAAAAGCAAAACTCTTTAGTTATTGTGGGGCAACAGGGTTTCACCTTCATACCAATTAGAAATTTGGACTTTCATAATTATAGAGTACTGCTGAGGGAAGCTTAGCCAGCCTACCTAGCTTTTAAATTCCAACTTGTTCCATGTACAGACTAAATGAATTATTTTCCCCATTCTTAAGATAAAAAGGTAATTTTGTTTTTGTTTTTTTGTTTTTGTTTTTTTGGCCGCACCCCATGGCATGTGGGATCTTAGTTCCCCCACCAGGAATTGAACCGGTGCCCCCTGCAGTGGAAGCGTGGAATCTTAACCACTGGACTGCCAGGGAAGTCCCACTAAGAGGATTTTATTTCCTACATTTAGGTCTAGTTGCTGCTTCCATATAACATCCTGCCACCTGATACGATTATTCTCATTCCTGGATCCCGTAGGCATACTTCATCCTATCGAACATATATTTATTTCCTTTTATAGCGAACCAAGAAAAATCACAACACCGGAAACTGTGTCTGAAAAGCACTTCTAGAGAAGTTTCTACCAAGTTTAAGATCAATGGAGCAATGCAAATCAAAACTGCAATGAGGTACCACCTCACACAGGTCAGAACGGCCATCATCAAAAAGTCTACAAATAACACATGTTGGAGAGGGTGTGCAGAACAGGGAGCCCTCCCACACTGTTGGTGGGAATGTAAATTGGTGCAGCCATTATAGAGAACACATGGAGGTTCCTTAAAAACCTAAAAATAGAGCTACCATATGATCCAGCAATTCCACTCCTGGGCATATAACCAGAAAAGACAAAGACTCTTATTTGAAAAGATACATGCACGCCAGGGTTCATAGCAGCACTACTTACAATAGCCAAGACATGGAAGCAAATTAATGTCCATTGACAGATAAATGGATAAAGATGTGGTACATATATACAATAGAATATTACTCAGCCAATAAAAAAAGAATGAAACAATGCCATCTGCAGCACCATGGAGAGACCTGGAGATTATCATACTAAGTGAGTCAGACAGAGAAAGACAAATATCACATGATATCACTTATATGTGGAACCTAAAAAAATGCACAAATAAACTTATTTAGAAAACAGAAATAGACGCACAGACACAGAAAACAAAATTATGGTTACCAAAAGGGGAAAAGGATGGGGGGAGGGATAAATTAGGAGTTTGGGATTAACGGATACACACTACTATATAAAAAATAGTTAAATAATAAGGACCTATTGTATAGCACAGGGAACCATATTCAATATCTTGTAGTAACCTATAATGGAAAAGAATCTGAAAAAGTATATATAGATAATATATTATATATAAAACTGAATCACTTTGCTGTACACCTGAAACTAACACAACATTGTGAATCAACTATACTTCAATTTTTAGAAAAAGTAAAGCTCTAAAAATAAAATCAATGGAGCTGGCTTGAGTAAAAGATACTAACATTCATTTCAAGGGCCACCAAGTGTCTTTCTAATAAATCAGAGGTGACACGAGTGTGGCTAGTAGTGACACCTTACACCACTGTTTTTCCCAACATCGACTACAACCAAGAATCAATGTAACTACTCTTTTACCTCAAGCATAGGAGCTACATTTTGATGTGGCCCAACAAAGTAGAAAATGTTTATATTAAGTGAAAGAAAGAGGCTGATTTTACAATATTGATCAAAACATAACCCACAATGAAGATATGAGTTATGAGTATTTAGATGGCAAGTTACAATCACTATAAATATAAAGCAAACACTGAGAAATTAACAGAACCACAATTCTAATGAGGCTTTTTATATTTTTTGACTTGACAGATGAGTTAGACAAAAAATGAACACAATAAAGGATTTTAATAATTTAAGGATTATCACTTTTTTAATATATTTAATTTTCTGCATTACACATAAAGATTATAACTTGTTCTTAGACATCTGTAGAACATTTATAAAGATTGATAATCTATGAGAACATTAATAGGAGCTTCATGAATTCCAAAAAGTGAAAACAGATTCCTTTAAATACAATAGAAATATAAATTCATAACAAAGGTTTAATTACATTTGCTGCAACCAATGAAGGATTAAAATCCTAAATAATTACTGAATAAGAGAAAAAAATTAAAAGAAAACACTAATATAGAACCTATAGAGAATGGAAATAGTACTTATCAAAATTTACAGCATGGGGTCAAAAAGGTATTCAAAGGCCAGATCAAAATATTAGATGGTTTCACAGTTAAACAAGAAAAATCAGCATGGACAGACAGAGTACTCAAACACCAGAAAAAAATTCTAAACTTAGCAGAGAAAGAAAATTAAAGATAAACATTGAATTTTGTAAATTAGAATATAAAAAGCATAGAAGGTTGATTAGCCTAAGATTCTCCAGAAAATTTAATGGAGAAAATGGGAAATGGACTCATTAGAAATAAATTAAAATCTATGTGATATTATTTTGCTATCTAATTTATTAAAATGGTCTTTACTTCCTTCTTTGCGTTCTTCCCTCTTTCCTGCTTTCCTTCCTTCCCTTTCCCCTTCCCCTCCCCCTCCCCCTCCCTCTCCCTCTCTCTCTTTCTTTCTCTTTCTTTTTGGCCAATGAGTCTCTTACAAGATTTCCAAAATGAAAAGAAAAAGCCCAAAGGAGTTCTGATGTGCACAAATCACAATGAAGATTACCTCCTAATATTCATGCAACTTTGGTGTCATCTGCGTTGCTAGTAGCCATAAGTTAGTGAGTAGGTAAGCAATTTTTGCTAGTTACATTATGTCTGCTATCGTACCAAGAGAAGGATCCCAAGATATCAACTATCTGGATTTCCATCATGCCAAGTTGCCTTTTTTCCTGATTAAGTCAAATAAAAGTGGTAATACTCAGCTAAAATGAGTTTGGGGTGGGGGGAAAGCCCTTTTGTGTACTGCTTCAAGGGAATACTCTGCTGAAACTGAAACAGTCTCAGAACCATGGGATCATCACCTTGTTTTCTTCCACACCTAGACAACTTCATACAAATCACGTCCATGTGCAGAACTGGCCCACTGAGAAAACCTTGGGATAACAATATTTAGCAACCATATGGACCAACCACGGAAGCTCTTTTTGATTCTAAATGGAGTCAAGCCAATATTCTCCAATGAACCACTTTCAGATTTATGTCTGAGAGCCGTTGGTCTTATTATTAGGCAGATTCATAAGTTACAGTCTCCAACTTTTGTAAACACTGGGCCTAGCTGGGGGTCCAGGGAAAAATTGGAGGTATGAACCTTCTAAGGCACTGGGCTTTCAGTGTCTTTCTAGGCTCCACAATTCAGCTTGAAAGGGAAAGAAGAAGGGGGGAAAAGTGCTCTGATGAACTTAGCAGAATGCCAAAGTGAGAGAAATGGGCGAAAAAAGAAATGGGACTGTGTGCAGAATGATAAATTGACTCTATGTCAAATGAAATAGATTTTGAAATAACTGCGAAAAGTATAAAATGTCGGCGCATAAAGAGCCTGCCACTGACAAAAGATGAATAAATGGAGCACTTCAAAGAAGGAATTTCCCAGCTGTGGCTCACAGGAATCTTCAAAAGCTGTTCCATATGAGATAACAGAAAAATATTTTAATAATAAATAGAAACAAATAGCAGTGTATAAGCATGTCAGAGCTAAAGTTTGGAGAGAGCTATTTGCTCTGTATCACAATGACCAAATAGAGGTGATGCTGGTTGCCTTTTAAGACATTTCTGTTTTCAATGACTATAACTTAAGTTCAGACAATAGAATCTCGTGTGATTTTTTTTTTTCATGTTCCCAGGAGAATGAACGTAAAGTAATTATTCAATAATCAAAGGGCAAATACTTGAGAGACCACGGAGAAGTTAGAGGAAAAGAAAGCAGGAGTACAAAAGACTTGATTTGGGCACAAAGAAAAGTATTCTGGGTGCTCAGGTGTTGTTAGGGACGAAGCCGATCTCACAAATGTGAGCAGGAGTCCATGTCACTGGAGATGACATCGAGGTCTAGGATCAGGTGACACCTCACCTGCTGGTTCGCAGCTCAGTGGAAGACGGTTCCCCTCCTCCCGGCCTCGGGTGTCTGGGCTGTGCTGGGCTGCTCTCATGCTCTCATCATTCACACAGCAGGGCCTCCACCCCTTTCCCTGGAGCGCCTGGTCACCTGTCTGAGCAGGAAGTCTTTTCTCTGCTGCAGCTGACACTGTCCTCTCATTGTCATCTTCACCCTCCTAGCTCTGTGCTCAGTTCCAAGCCAGACCGGCCAATGACCCAAGAAGAAGCCACCCCCTTTGCTTTTCCTGACAGAACTTCATGCCAACAGCCATTGGGCTCATTAGGCAGCCTGCCATGCTCAGAAGGGCTCGCCTGCCATTTCGAGCTCTGCGGTGGTCATACTGACATTCTTAATAAGTCTATCGCAAAATTGATATTTTGTAAGTGAAGTCTGATGGGACCTCGGGACATGCTCCAGGGACTTTGAGCTTCAATTCATACCCGGTCTCAACTCCTCCCACCTCCCAGTCTCCCCAGGATGGGTTCCTGCCCTGCCCCCTTGCCTACCCCTCCACCCATGGATCACTGCCACCCAAATGGCAGCTGGGTCACATCAGCAGAGGGAGGCCCACATCTGCCATGACCCTCTGCCCCCAGGAAAGAGTCGGGGTCATGCTTGTGCCCTGTTGCTCCTGGAGAAGGGGCAAGGTGACAGCGGGCCCCAACCCCGGTGACACTTAGGAGTCTCTCATTCACCCCCTGTCCAGACATGGGGCATGTCCTGGCCTGGAGGTTGCAACCCCCTGAGGGTCACTCAAGTGCAGTGGGTCAGGGCTGTGGAAGATGGACTTCCCTGACCTGGCAGGAGCCCCACATTTTCACTTTGCACTGGGCCCCGCAAAATGATTTTGCTGGATCTGAGGAAACCCTTCTTCCATATCTTTACTAAATTATGGCCCAGTCTCTGCTTAGATGTTTGTCAATAACAAGGAACTAATTACTTTGTGATGTAACACATTGAAGCCCCGAGGGATTCTCATTGCAAAGCTCTTTACATTAAGCTGAGAGCTTCTATTATGTAATTGCTACTCACAGTTCCTAGTTCTACCATCTGGAACAGTACAGAAAAGTCCGTGTGCCTCTTCAACAAACTCATGCCAGCAGAAGACTCACACGTGCAGAGAAGCTGTGGTTCGTGGTGGGAAAGAGCAGGGCCGGAGCAGATTTGCACGGGCAGCATAAGGAGCATAGACTTACAAGTGGCCAACTGTCCCCAAAGAGACTGAGGTTGATGGATATTCAGGTGAAGCAACCTCTGGAAATAAGGTTGCCCAATAAAATACAGGACACCCACTTAAATTTCAATTTCAGATAAACAATGAACGATATTGTGGTACAAAGGCCCCAAATCAATATTATGTGCTGCCTGGACATTTAAAACTGAGAGGGTCTCAAATGACCTACCTGCAAATCCCCCTCCCCATTATGCTCCTGCAGGTAACATTCTCTAGTCAAACAACACTCCTTATCATGGGGACCAGTAATGGGCTTCAGCTCCTTGACCACAGGGGCTGACCATTCAGGGGCTTCAACAAGCCAATCCATCTTCCCCCAGGAACCAGGGGCCACCATCACCTCTTAATACTACAAAGCCTGTCTCCTATAGCCCTTGTTCTGTGCACTCTGTTCCCGAGTTCAACCCCCATGTGGCCCTGCATGGTGTGTGATGTCCTCCTGCCCCAGGCTATGAGTATATATGACTAATAAACTACTGCCAATCTCAACTGTCCAGTGTTAAGATGCCAAGTGTCTGGCCATGCTCATACCCCTAGAATGGGCATCTCTCCCTCCCCAACAGAGTGGAGAAGAGACAATCAAAACAGATGTCCCACAATAGAATCTCGTGTGAAGTGGTTAAGAATCCACCTGCCAATGCAGGGGACACGGGTTTGAGCCGTGGTCCGGGAAGATGCCACATGCCGCGGAGCAACAAAGCCTGTGCACCACAACTACTGAGCCTGCGCTCTAGAGCCCACGAGCCACAACTACTGAAGTCCGCACCACAACTACTGAATCCTGAATGCCTAGAGACTGTGTTCCGCAACAAGAGAAGCCACTGCAATGAGAAGCCTGCACACCACAACGAAGACCCAATGCAGACATATAAATAAATAAATAAATAAACAAACAAACAGATGTCCTACTGGGAATACACTTATTCTAAAAAGATTGTGCATTGTCTCTCTGAAATTCAAATTTACCTGGGCATCTTGTAATTTTTTTTCTTTTTTTTTTTTGCTAAATCTGGCAATTCTACCTGAAAAGTGCAAGGGATAATTGGGGTAGACTTCAGAAGGAGTGGAGGCCCAACAGTCTTGCACTTGGGGACTCAGCCTTGAGGCCTTGAAGGGGTTTTTATTTTGGTGTCAGTACAACTCAGACTTCATTTGTATCCAGTCTGAGTTTCTAGGAAACTCAGGTTATACTGTGTTATTATCTGAATTCCTCCCAAGCACCCTGAGGGACAGATACTGTCTTACCTCTTAACCATATGAGAAAACTGTTGCTTGTACCCACTTAGGGCCTCAGAGTTGAAATTGTGCCCTTTCCCTTAATGGCAACCTGCACTTTGATTAACACTAAGAGTTGATGGAGCTTTTTCTCATGTGGCATCTCATTGGATCACGATCACATTGTATGGACTGTACTCAATGGTTGTTAATCTCACATGTGCCCCTTCCTTTTCATTCTGTCACTACTTAATGTTCTGTCCCTACCATCAGCTGTTCTAAAAACATCTACCAAACTAATTTTCCTTATGCTCATCTCGGATTGTTGTCCCTTCCCACCTCGAAACAATAATTCACTTATAGAATAAAACTCTAAATCTTACCCGGAGAAAACCATAATTCAAAAAGATACACGCACCTCAATGTTCATTGCAGCACTATTTACAATAGCCAAGACAAGGAAGCAACCTAAATGTCCATCAGCAGAGGAACGGATAAAGAAGATGTGGTACATATATACGATGGAATATTTACTCAGCCATAAAATAGAATGAAATAATGCCATTTGCAGAGATGTGGATAGACCTAGAGACTGTCATACAGAGTTAAGTACGTCAGAAAGAGAAAAACAAATATCGCATAATATTGCTTATATGTGGAATCTAGAAAGATGATACAGATGAACTTATTTGCAAAGCAGAAATAGAGACACTGACGTAGAGAACAAACTTATGGTTGCCAAGGGGGTAAGAGGGGGTGGGACGAATTGGGAGATTGGGATTGACATATATATACCACTATGTACAAAACAGATAATGACATATATACACCACTAAGTAAAATACAGATAACAAATGAGGACCTACTATATAGCTCAGGGAACTCTACTCAGTGCTCTGTGGTGACCCAAATGGGAAGGAAGTCGAAAAAAGAGGGGATCTATGTATACATACAACTGATTCACTTTGCTGTACAGCAGAAACACAACACTGTAAAGCAACTATGCTCCAATAAAAATTAATTTTAAAAAAGTCTAAATCTTTAAACTGACTCAAGATTTAGTATTATCTAGAACCAACTTTCTCACCTCCTGAGAATTCCTGTATACAAAATATAAGTTCCAACTGCTTCCTGGAGGCTGTACACACTTTGAATTTCTGTTTCTTGATTCTTCTGCTAGATCCTTCTCCACCTGGCTTCCAAACTTCCCTATACCCCCAACTGTCCCAAGATATCAGAACTTGTTTAAGGGTCACCTTGAGAATCTCCATGGTGGAATGAAAAACCTCTTTAGTATAAGCCCCCAGAACATTTTATCTGCTTCTCTCATGGTTGATATCACCACATAGCTCGTATTATGTTTCCACATGCATCTTTCCCTTCCTGAAAAGCTTCTTGAAGCCAGGATCCACATATGATATCTCTTGAAAAATCTCAACAAACTAAATAGGATTTGTTTTTTTCTGTTTATTTTTATTTAATAAATTGATGACCTTTTATGAATAATGTCCTGAGGCACTTTTTCCTCATCTAATAATGTGCTCAAATTGTGCTTCTCCAAAGCTCCAGTCTTGTGGAATTCCACCTTATTGGTTTTTAATTTTTTTTTGCTTTTTGCTTTTTTTTATGTTTTTCTACTTTGATGTCTGCAATACACAAAACATTTCCATAAAATCTGAAAATACTTTCTCTTTAAAATTTTACTAAATACAGTTTCTTGTTAAAAAGAAAAAAACTTTCTAGATGACTTGAGAACTCTAAGAACACAGTTGAAAATAATTAACAGTTTATTTATTTTTGCGGTACGCGGGCCTCTCACTGTTGTGACCTCTCCCGTTGCGGAGCACAGGCTCTGGACGCACAGGCTCAGTGGCCATGGCTCACGGGCCCAGCCGCTCCGCGGCATGTGGGATCTTCCCGGACCGGGGCACGAACCCGTGTCCCCTGCATCGCCAGGCGGACTCTCAACCACTGCGCCACCAGGGAAGCCCAATAATTAACAGTTTAAAGTTATTAACAATGTGTTACAAAAGAATACCACTATTGAGGGTCACCCAGGAGGGCTCTGCAGGCAAGACCCCAGACTCCAGGCTAACTCCCACTAGAGGCATTTCAAGTCCTCTGCTCCAGGATTAGTTTGAAAAACAAAATTTTAAAAAAGGGTCTCTATTAAGAAAATGTTTCCAAAACACCAGATTAAAGACTTTCTGGTCTCTTCCTGCTCTACTGTTGGATGAGTCTAGATTTTCAAGTCTGTCTGAAGTAGGACTTTCTCTACCTTCTGGTCCTTTCATGTGAAGAGAGACTCTCCGGGGCCAGAATGTTCTCAAGGCCTTTTTAAAGCCCCACACCATTTTTGGTTGTTAAATGTGCTTGTTTGCTTGTTTGTTTGTTCTCATGCTGTGTCCTTCCATGCTAAGAGACACACACCCTTCCTTCTGGGTTGAGGATGATATCAAGTACCATCAGAGAGAGAGAGATGGGTACTCAGGACCACCAGTGTGCCACCACTTCAAGCCAATAGCATTTACTATTTGTTCAACATTTATTTAGAGAAGAGGCTGGGCACTGCGTTGGGGGAAAGGCTGGTAGGATCTACCTGCTGAGAAACATCTCCTTCTGCTGCTTAGTAGATTCAGTCAATTCTGCAGTTCATAGAGCATGCCCTCAGGCATGTGCCCCCTCACCACTTATTAAGTATTCCCTCTGTCCACAGAGGGTCGTCTCCTTAAAGGGTCAGAAGAGTACAATCTCTCCTCATCTCCAGATATTTGTAGAGTTTAAGAATTGGTGGTTCTAAATCGAGCCTGGTAATGCTGGTTGCTTTCAATTTCAGGCATAAGGTAGGTGTGGTTTAGCGATGACCTACCTGGCCCTGCCCATCCCCTCTCACAGCTTGTATATACTGTGTCTTATTTGAGGGGAATGCATGCCGTTCAGATGTGGAAAGAGCAGGGGCTGTGTGTAGGAGGCCATATCCACGCAGTTCTGTTCCCTAGGCTTTCAGCTCAGTCCCATTCCTGCCATGGCAAGTGATTTGCGGAGGACTGCATATTCCTGGGGAGATGCGGAGAGAGACGTAAAGTGAAAGCAAGTTCCTAAGCTCTTTTCACTCTGTATTCACCCCAGAGAATTTTGTCACCTGGATTTCTTCCAGAAACTTCTGACACCTTTAATTATTTCTGCTCATCCATCAGGAGCAGACCAGGTGCTACTGATGGAAGGCTTAAGGCTTTGCATTTGCAGCGAGCTAACGCAATGCCAGCCAGCAGACTTCTCCTAAGGGATGAAGGATTCGCGCTCTGTTGACCCGAGTGACCTCTGCCAGCATCTCCCCTCCGGAACGGATGATGAATCGTTTATAGCCGAGATCTCGTTTCTTCTCTTCCTTCTTCTTGGATTTCAGTTGGGATTGGCATCTTCCCCTGGGTTTATAGCAGCTGCAAAATAAAACTCCAAAATGGTGTTTGGCTCATTCTGTAGAAGCCGGTTGGCCAAGTCTTGTCATTCCAAGGTGAGTGGCAATGATGGTGATAGTGATACTAATTCTGGGGATATCAAGTATCATCAGCAAATCGGAGGCTTCACTCTCTTTCCAGCGGAAGGGTGGGAGATTCACTGTCTTCGTGTTAAGAAAATTTCCAACCCTTCTCCCCAGGCTCAGTTTACAGTGTGCTTACATTTTAGTATATTGCTCCATTCCCAGTGAAAGCAGCCAGCTTTGTTTATTACCAACTTCCATTTTAAGCTGAAATGTGATTCTTCTGAGCTTTACAGCCTTATTACACGATATCCTATCATGCAATGCTGTAAAGTAAGATGAGATGATGTAGGTTAAAGGGTCATTTCAAGGAAAGAAATTATTTGTATTAATACCAAGTTTACATTGGACTCATTTTTTTTTAACATTTCAAAAAACACTTCATTTGAACCCTTGGCAAGAATGGATACTGGAGCATTGTGTTTCTCTTCCTGAATGACAAAATGAAAATTATAGGTTCCAGATATCTCAGGACATAGCTTCTGTGAAGAAAAATAGGATCAAATGCTCTAAAATGTTCTTCAGTTTTATTTCAGCAATACCAAAGTTTCCGTTAATGTGTATAATTCATTTATATCCCTTTCCTCCTCCTGAGATTTTAAATTTAGGACCTGGTGTTTTGGCAAATCGTTGTCATGTCCTTTAAAACTGTAACTTTATCTTCATATCCAGTGGCACCCATGTGGTCTTCTTTTTAAAATACAGTTTAAAAGTTTCGTTTCGCATTTGTGAGTTCACAGCGTACATATTGCTAGAGAACCAAATGGGAAATTTCTGAAGCAAATGGCCCTTTTGTTTATAAGAGGAGAGGATCAGAGTCAGCAAACAGACCTCCAGCTCTTGAATGAATCATGCTAAGTGTTGCAGCGGAAACCGAGGTGGGCGTTTGGATGAAGGCGCTCCGTCATGTGATACAATCTCACGGGAGTGCAATGTGTGCCGGGGTGGAGGGCTCACTGCAGAATTACCTGAATAATACATCATGAAAGACTAACTAGTCCAAATTTTCCCTCTCCTAATTTTTGTAATCAGGTTGTTCCACTGGCTAGCACTTCATAATGTGTATAGCTTGTTTTTGAAGATGGAAGTCTCAGATTTACAAATGCTGGAGGTGGCAGTGGATTTCTGGAGAATGTCCAGGTTAGTGTGGCACACTTTTACATTACAAAATTGCCGCATCGATACAGTTACCATACTGAAATACTCTCTCCTCCATTCCCCCATTCTCTTGTGTTGTCTCCTTTCATCCATTCATTCACTGATTCAACAAATATTTATTAATATTCCAGTGAACCAGGTGCCAGCCAGTCAGGTACCAAATAGGGTTTAAAAACTATTCATCATCTGTAAGGTAATAAATATGTGTAAAATCCCTACCATCTTCTAGAGTCTGTCATCTAAAAATATGTCCCAAATATTTGGTTTTAGCTCTGAGGAAGTTCACCCAGCCCACCATTTTGCAGTCACACTTAAGAGAGCCAAACCCAATAACAAGGTTTGGAAAAACAAGTTCCTCTCCTCACCCTTTCGGATCTAAGATTCTAATAACCCAGGGCTTAGATACTAAGGCATAGCCATTGTACCAGGTAGAGTACTTATAACTGCAAGTAACAGAAAATGCTCTTAAATGACAAAGGGTATATATTTACTCATGGTAAGGAAATGTCCAAAGATAGATTTGGCTTCAGGTATAGGTTGATCAGGACCCCTGGTGCTGTTTCTCTGAATGTCTCTATATCAGGTTTGCTCTCAGACAAGCTGGCTTCAGATTTGCTGTTGACGAAAGATGGCTGCCAGCATATACTCAGAAAGAGAAATTAAGAATACAATCCTATTTACAATTGCATCAAAGGTAATAAAATATCTAGAAGTAAATTTAACCAAGAAAGTGAAAGACGTGCATACTGAAAATTACAAGATATTAAGGAAAGACATTGAAGAAGACACAAATAAATGGAAAGATATTCCATGCTCATGGACTGAAAGAATTAATATTATTAAAATGTCCATACTACCCAAAGCAATTTACAGATTCAGTGCAAGCACTATCAATATTCCAATGGCATTTTTCACAGAAATAAATCTACTCTAAAATTTGTATGGAAACACAAAAGACCCTGTATAGTCAAAACAATCTTGAGAAAGAAAAACAAAGCTGGAAGCATCATGCTTCCTGATTTCAAACTTTATTACAAAGCTATATTAATTAAAGCACTATGTTACTGGCATAAAAACAGACACATAGATCAATGGAACAAAATTAAGAGCCCAGAAATAAACCAACACATATATGGTCCACTAATTTACCACGAAGTTGTCAAGAATATATAATTGGGAAAGAACACTCTCTTCAGTAAATTGTGTTGGGAAAACTGAACAGCCACATGCAAAAGAATGAAACTGGACCCCTATCTTATACCATACACAAAAATTAATACAAAATGGATTAAAGACTTGAACATAAGACATGAAACCATATAACTCCTAGAAGAAAAAAAGGCAGTAAGTTCCTTGACATAGGTCTTGGAGATGATTTTTTGAATCTGACACCAAAAGAAAAAGCAACAAAGACAAAAATAAACAAGTGAGACTACATCAAATTAAAAAGCTTCTGCACAGCAAAGTAAACCAACAAACTAAAAAGACAACCTAATAAATAAGAGAAAATATTTGCAAATTGTGTACCTGATAAGAGGTTAATATCCAAAATATATAAAGAACTCATACAACTCAGCAAAACAAAAACAAAAAACCACAATAACAACAAAACAATAAACAATCTGATTATAAAATGGGCAAAAGATCTGAATAGACATTTTTCCAAAGAAGACATACAGAGGGCCAACAGACACATAAAAACATGCTCAACATGTTTTCAATCATCAGGATAGTGCAAATCAAAACTATAAGTTTTGATATATTGTGCTTTAGTTTCCATTCAGTTCAAAACATTTTCTAATTTTCATTGTGATTTCTTCTTTATGCACGTGTTACTTTAAAGTGTTTGAGAATTTCCCGGTTTTCTTTCCATTATTGTTTTCCATTGCTATTTAATACATTGTGGTCAGAGAACACACTTTTTATTATTTGAATTCTTTTAGATTTATTAATAATTTTATGACCTAGCATATGATCTATCCTAGAGAATGCTCCATTTGCACTTGAGAAGAATGTGTATTCTTTCATTGGGTGGAATTTTCTATAGATGTCTGTTAAGTCAAGGTAATTGATAGCATTGTTCAAATCTCCTATATCCTTGCTAATTTTTTGTTTAGCTGTTCTGTTAACTATTGAGAGTGGGATGTTTGAAGTCTATTATTGTTGAATTGTCTATTGCTCCTTTCAATTCTGTTAATTTTTGTTTAAATTATTTTGGGGCTCTGTTTTAGATGTGCATGAACTTAAAATTGCTTTATCTTTCTGATCAACTGATCCTTTTATCCATCAAATATGGCCCTGATTGTCGTTAGTCATATTTCTAATCTTTAAGTCTATTTTGTATGCCATTATTAAAGCCATTTCAGATCCCTTATTGTTAGGATTTGCATGGTATATCTTTTTCCCATCATTTTACTTTCACCTTACTTAAATCTAAAAGGTATCTCTTATAGAGAGCATATATTTGGATTTCGGATTTTTTCCTGTTCAAGTATGATAATCCCTGCCTTTTGGTTGGATTGTTTAATTTACATGTTAAAAGAATTATCTTCCTTTTTGTTTCCTTTTTTTGTTGTTGTTAAATAGCTATATTTTAGTGTATCATTTTATTCTTTTGTCTTTTTTTAACTATATACAGTTTTAATTATTTTCTTAGTAGTTTCTTTAGGAATTATACATGCATCTTAGTTTATCATAATCTATTTCAGATTAATATATTTTATTTCAGGTAAAATACAGAAATTTTGCCTCAATATAGCTTGCCCCCTCTTTTGTGTTATTGTTATTGTATATATTACATCTATGTTATAAACTCAAAGGTACAATGTCATAATTACTGTTTTATACAAGTTAATATAAATTTTAAAGAAGAGAAAAAAGAGTAAAATGTATATTTATACAGTCTTTTATGTTAACCTACTCCTTTAGTCCTATTCCTTTTTTCATACAGATTTCAATTACCATCTGATATTGTTTTCTTTCAGCTGGAAGGATTAGTATTGCTTCTAAGGCAGGTCTGCTAGCAACAAATTCCTTCGTTCATTGTTTGTCAAGGAATATTGCTTCTCTTCTTAAAATTACATAGAAGGAAAGAAAACTAGTCTCTGCAATGGCTAATTTTTAGTTAGGAAAGAAATTAACTTTATCTATGTATTAGTTTAATTTATACCAATATTTATACAAAACACTTCCAATACAGTAAATGGTGACAGAGATTAGTTACGTACATAAGTATTCTGAAATGAATATTTTGTGTAAAATCGCAAAGCTGACTTAGTTATTTGACCAAAACATGTGATTTTTCAGAAACTTTCAGGCACCAATCTCATCTGGTGGCAACTTAATCAAATTTCAACCAGGTACCTCAGAGACATTCTACATTTAGAAATATGTACAGATAATATGAGAACATAATTTCACAATATCTTCGTTATATAACCAACAGGGTCCCCTCTTAGCTCTGTTTGCATTTCAGATCCTAAACAAGAGGAACCCAAAACCTAATGATAATAAAAGTAAATATAACTCAGAAATTCAATTGGAAAAATTAGAAAAGGTAAGAAAAACTGAATTAAATCATTAATAAAAATTAGAATATTAAACTGATGGCCTTGTTTATTTGAAAAGTGTGTGTGTGTGTGTGTGTGTGTGTGTGTGTGTGTGTGTGTGTTCTAAGTTCAGGAAAAATCCATGTGAACTATATACTCCACTTTATGGGAAATACCTATATCACACATGCTGGATGGATTAATGGTTTATAAAAAATCTGTTAGTTTTACTTCCTTCCTAAAGTTCATTTTTCCTTGTGCTGTCATATAATAGTTCATCTTCAATAAGTATCTGTAATTTGGGACAAGGGCCTCTGGGGGCTTGGCACATAATTTATAACAATAATGGAAATGGCATGCTTAGCAGTGATAGCCAGGGGACCCCTGCAAGTTTGGAGGGAAGGCGAAGTTATATCACCCATGAAAAGGCTAATGAGATAGGCAGATTTCAGGGGAAAATGATCTTTTTGTCCTGGCCTTAGACCTTGTTCTACCAGTGAGACTCGTGTCTGAAGCATAATGATTCCAGCATGTTCTTTCTGAGTATAACATCATATGGCACATGGGGCGAGCTACTCAGAAGTCGGAGCTTTCACCAATAAATGCCAGCTTAATTGGATGCCTTAATTATGTCACCTTCCCTCCCAGGACATACCCCCAGGGACAGATCAAGGACTAGTTTTTGGTTCAAAATCTCAGTCTCTGGTCCCCAACTTTCAGGTACAGTCTTTCAGACAGATAGTTATTGTCTTCTGCAATTTAGGAAATATCTGTATATTTGGCAGGGGGAAATATAATTCTGAAGCTCAGGAGAGATTGCAGGGAAAGGGACAGAGATCTGAGAGTTAAAACACATCTAAACCAGGTTGGCCTGTTTTACAAGGCAATTCTGACCACCTTCCTTCTCTTTACTCAGCAGCTGGGAGTCAGCATCTTGAAGCAGGTGGAATGGAAGGATGCTATTGGCGCTCTCCCAGCCAGCAATTATTCCCCTTTGTATCCAGATGTTGCTGCAGTACAGGACTGTTTCAAAATGACCAGAGAATCTGTTACTGTTTCAAGTTTTTCTGAAACCTTAGGATCTTAAACTGAAAGCCATTGCCAAGCTAACAATGTGCTAGCTAGTGGGACACAGGAACTAATCAGGAAAAAGGGGCATTTGGGATACATTAGAAATTCAATATCAGCTTTGTAAAGTTGTTAATAATTAGCCACAGCTTTTGTCTCTACCCCTGCAGCTAGTGACATGAAAGTGATTAGGTTTCTAAAAAACAGATTAAGCTTACCAAATGTATTAAGTAACAAGGTTTTTAATCAACAGCTTATTGATTCCAGCAGGACAGTTGTGAGAGCAAAAAGCTCTGAATGCTGGTGGAATGAATTTGTAGGCCGGTTCACTGGTACTTGAAAAATCAAAGTAAGAGATATTTTAGAGGAAATTAATTCACTCCCCTCCCCCCGCGCCTTTGGTAACAACTCAAAGACAAAGAAAGAAGTTACCACATTATTTGAAATAATTTTCTAATATAAAATCAGCTTTGTACCTCTCTTTTTTTCCCCCTCTTTTCTGATTTACTCTTTTTCTTTTCTTTTTTTTTTTTTTTTTTTTTTGGCCACGCCACGCAGCTTGCTTGCTCTCGGTTCCCCAACCAAGGATTAAACCGAGGCCGCGGTGGTGAAAGTGTCAAGTCCTGACTACTGGACCACCAGAGAACTCCCCTGATTTACATTTTTGATGAAAAGAGGTTAGTAATGTGTCACTTTTAGAATCAGTATTCAATAAATATTTCTTGAGGAGATTTCCAATTTGAAATAATATCCCTAAGGTGCCCCCAAAATAACTGAAAATTCAGAAGTAAAAAATACTTGCAACCACACCAGAAATGATAGTCAACAGGATGCCTGAAAGCTCTAGGCAACGTGATGCCTGGAACTTGAAGGATTATTCCCTCACTATGAAGAACTGGGTTGAGAAAGACAAATCCTGGCTTTTCCACATGAAGCGCAGACCTCCTGCAAACAGACGATAAATCCAGGGCCATACCAATCAGAAGACCAGGTGGCCATCCCTCTATCAAGTGGGTTTTACTTTTTGAGATTTTTGCACTATTGGTCACCATGTTTATCCTGTCCCACTGCCTGCATCCATCCTGTATGAACTCCATGTATTTCTAAACAAGTCATCAGCAGATTATGTTTCTAAAATAAAATATCATTTTCACCCACAACTGTGTTTTTACAAAGGCAAAGGGATTTCATTTTAAATAACTCTCTTCTTGCTGAAACTAGAGCAAATTAACAGCTGGGAGACCCATGAAGTCCTGTGGTCCATTTGTTTAGCGATGGTAAACATCTGCCTCGCAGCACTGATTCCCACTTAATATTTGGGTGAGTGCCTAAATGCTTCGTTTTCCAAACACATGCCACAAATCATTGTTTGGAGAGCTACATTTTTACATTTACATTGGAGACCAGTGAGTAGTTCCCTAAGGCAATCTCTGAAATGCCATTTGCAAATGTACCTTTGTGGAAATGGAAGATACATCAAGAATTTGGCGCTGTTACCAAATACTTCAAATTCTGCGTTTGGATATTGCTGTAATGAAAAATGGAGTTTGTGCAACTACCTACAAGGGCCATGTTAGGGTTATAGAAGCTGATTCTCACCAAAAGTTGGGGACATCATTTAAAAAAACGTAGACAAAATCAAAAGAACACTGAGTTGTAATATTATACTAGTTTGCTTTCCAGCTTAAAGAAAATCCATGATTGCCTCCAGGAGCCATGAAGATAAGGGGAATAATTTCTGTGGTAAAAAGCACAACAGTTTGATGAGATCTCTGGGGCAACTGGGGAATTCTTTTTTGGGTGGGACTGAGGTAAACATACCAGGTGTCATCCTGGTAACTCTGATAAAATCTTTAGCTTCAAAACTGAGAGTAATCAAGTGGGAGCTAAAAAAATACATTTTTCAAAACAATTAGACATTGGTAATGTATCTAATGAAAAACTGTTTAAATATACACAAATATATAATATATATGCTTCTATGAAAATGTGTCACACTATAATCAGAAATTAACTCCAAATAGATCATAGATCGAAAACTACAAAACTTCTAGAAGAAAATATTTGAGACTCTGAGTTAGACAAAGATTTCTTAGATATCAAAAGCACAACCCATAATAGAACAAATTGATAAATTGGACTTTATCAAAATTGAAACTTCTGCTCCTTGAAAGGTGTCGTTAAACGAATGAAAAGTCAAGCCACAGACTGGGAGAAATCATTTACATATCACATATGTGATCAAAGATTTGTATCTGGACTATATAAAGAACTCTCAAAGCTCAGTAATAAGAAAATAAACAGTCCGGTAAAATTGAGCAAAACATTTAAACAGACATTTCACCAAAGAAGAAATACAGGTAGAAAATAAGCAACTGAAAAAATGCTCAACATCATTAATTAAAGAGATATAAAAAAGTAAAAACACAATGAAAAACCACTACAAACCTATTAGAATTACTAAAATTAAATAGACTGATCATACCAAATGTTGGTAATATATATATGTCAAGAATACCTATATATATAGGTACTCTTGATATTTTACAGTTTAATCATCCCCAGTGGAAATCAGTTCTGGACCTCCACTTCGATCTTTATTTGGCTTCTGAGCTTTGTGTTTCCTTAGAGCTATATGTTTTTCTTTAACACAGGAAAACTTAATGTAATTTTATAGTTACCAAGTGAACAATTATTTTCTTAAATCATTATTTGGAAAATTTTATCATGCTCAAGCTGGATGTTCAAGTAGCCCTTGATAGTAGTAAGTGACAGCTCTGGACTTACTTGTTGGTTAGAAAGAATTTGACAACAACGCCCCTTCTGGCTCATTAGGTGGTGATGAAATCACTTGTCCTTTCCCCACCCCAACCTACCCAACATACACACACACACACACACACACACACACACAATACACTTAAGAATTCTTAAGCAGGAGAATCCAAATATGTGGGGGGAAATAAAACTATACGTTAAATGTATAATATGATATAGACTTTCCTATTCCAATGCAAAAGCAACTGCACCTCTTCTCTCTCCCCTGAATACTCCCATGCAACACAGGTCCTGTCCTTGCTTTCCCTGTGGGCAGGACTGAACATTCACTATGTTCAAGGATCTTCAGGAAAAGAGGAGGAAGAAGAGAGGACGATGATGGTGTTGGTGCTTTCCAGTAGAAATACAGATGGCAATTTATGACTTTCAGCCATAGCCTTGGAGAACCAAAGCAACAAGGGATGCAGGCAAGTAGGAGCACTCGTGTTGAGCTCGATGTGAGAAGGGGTCTCAGGCTGCAGCAGCTGACACCACACAAGACACAATGAGATTACTACTAGGTCTGTGACATGGAAATTCAAGAAGAAGATAGCATTTCATTCTGAGACTGTATGGTTTCCTTTATACTGCATTAGTCATGATGGCTCTCAAGGGGTATTTCCCTGAGCCATGTCCCCATGGCAACTTCCCGTTCTGGTTCCTATTTAATAGACTTCAAAGGTGACTGTCTCCTTGGGCTCACATATGGCACTGGTCATCTCCAGCTGCTCATCACCCTCTGCTGTTTCCATGATGGCCTCGTGTCACTTCCCTCCATGGCTTTAGGAAAAATGTCCACCTCTCTACCGCGTAGTGGACCACTGTCTTTGTAATTGGGCTCCTAAAAGAGCCAGTCCTTCTGGGTCTCTTATCTGCAAATGGGACCTGGCTATGGATGGCCTCCACCCCAATTTGGGAGATAGCCTAGACACATTTGCGATGGAGCTACAGGTAGTGAGTGTGAGGGGAGGACCTCTGTCTGCTGCCTCTTGCAAGCTTCAGCCTTTTTTCTTCTCATCACCTTTAGAAGTTCGACAAGTGACTAAGAACGAACGGAGAAATTATTTGGGGGCTGGTTTGTCCCTTCCTCCTACCTTATCTGGCAGTGACTTTTACTCATTGTATTTGAAGAGCACTCCTCCTACTATAGAACTGTGTTTTTAGAGCAGATAGTGGGCATGCCATGCAGAAATGTATGTGAGAGATGTATGGGATTCCTTGACCCCTGCATAACCAGAGGAGGTGGCTCTAAATGTCTTGAGACACTATGAAGGCTCTTGTGAGCAATATAGTGTTGCTATGATGATATTTTGTAGATATGATTAAAATCCATAATCAGTTGATTTTAAGTAAAGGAGATTATCCTAGGTAATATGGGTGGGATTGACTCAATCAGTTGCAAAGTTGAGGCTTCCCTCAAAAGCAAGAAAACTTGCCTATGGACAGCAGTGTCACCCTTGCCTGTGGACAGCAGTGTCACCCTAGCCTGTGGACAGCAGTGCCACCCTTGCCTGTGGACAGCAGTGTCACCCTAGCCTGTGGACAGCAGTGCCACCCTTGCCTGTGGACAGCAGTGTCACCCTACAAGCTGAGTGTTCTAGTCTCTGCCTTTCCTGGCGACCTGCCTAACCAGCCACACAATCATGTAAGCCAATGTTTTACAACAAATCCCCTACTGGTTTTGTTTTTCTGGTTTAATCCTGACAGATACAATATATACGTTTTAATTTCAGCCTAGTTAAAGAAGGAATGAAAGAAAGAAAGAAAAAAAGAGTTAAAGAAAGAAGAAAGAAAGAGGTAGTGGGAGGGAGGGAGGAAGAGAAGAGAAGAAAAATGAAGAAATGTCCTTGAAGAGAGAAAAAATAAATATACCTAGCATAGAAAACTAGAAATCAAATCAGATTTCAAAAACATATTTGGGGCTTCCCTGGTGGCGCAGCGGTTGAGAATTCGCCTGCCGATGCAGGGGACACGGGTTCGTGCCCCGGTCCGGGAAGATCCCACATGCCGCGGAGCGACTGGGCCCGTGAGCCATGGCTGCTGAGCCTGCACGTCCGGAGCCTGTGCTCCGCAACGGGAGAGGCCACAACAGTGAGAGGCCCGCATACCGGAAAAAAAACAAAAAAAAAACAAAAAAACAAACAAAAAAAAAACATATTTGAGTGAATTTGGAAATAAATGACTAGGGGAAAGGATTTAGGTACATTTGCAAAATATTAAAAAATAATATATCACTTAAATGTCCATATATATCCAGTAAAATGGACTGGACACATTCAGATTCACAATAGCTGTTACTATGATATAAGAGAAGAAAGACTAATTTCAACTGGAAGGATCAAGAAAAGCTTCATGCAACAACTAAGGAATGGAAGAGCTGAAGTAACTAAATTTTACTGAGTATGTGCAACAACCTACGCTACATATTTTCATAGGCATTAACACATTTACTAAAGGGCATTGTTTTCTGAGATCTTATAGGTTTAAAGAATGTTAATCAGGAGAAAGTGGATAATGGCAGGCAAGTGCATTGACGAAAACATGTAGATTTTTAAAAGTAAACTGTTCAGGGAGGCAAGTCTGATTTGTCTGCAGTATAGGTCTGTAGAAGGATGGAGGAGAGATAACATGGGTTGTGGACGTCATATTATGGAGAGTGATGTTATTCTGTAGGCAGTTTTATTCAGCCACATCAAGATTTTTTCAGTCACTAAATCTGAGTTTTGAAAATTTGATAATAACACAAATGTCTAATTACTAGAAGAAAACCAGCCCTACAAGCCTCAAAAAAACTTGAAACTCTCAGGGTCTGGAAGATAACTGATAAGAAAACAAGTGGGTATTGCTGCTAGGGTGAAAGGCATTAACTCCCTACCAAAGTCTTGGACAGCCCCCTACAATGAAACTAAGTGAATTCTTGCTAAGCAAATGCCATTTTTGCTGTTTATGAAGCCTCAGATTGTTTTTATGAAGGTACCACCCAAGGGAAACTCCTTTACCAAGGATAATCTCCTGGACTCCAATTTTTCTTTATTCCCTGTTCACCTCTTATGCCTCTTTTTCCTTCCCTTTGCACTGAAGTACAAAATGCATCAGAAGTTCTAGCTTGTTAGCTGTAGCACTATGGGCTAAGTGCTACATAGAGTCAAAACAAATCAGACGCACATTCCTCTTTCCCTCTGCTCTGAACATTTCCCAAATAGAGGCAAGATTTTACAACCTCAGACAACCTAAACGTAAGGTATAAGCATACAAATGCATCCATGAGAACCTTAGCAGGGATTTTCATTAACTAGTCAAAAAGAATTTCAACCCTGGTAATACAGGATGAATGTAGCCAAAATACAAATACAGAGTCTGATTCTGGGGTTTGCTGAATTACAGTGAACAGAAGAAGGGAAAAGAAGCATGAAATGGATAACGAAGGAAGCAAAAAATACAAACTGTGGTTTCGTGATCACTGTCCCTAATCTTTGCCATTTTCTACAGCATATCCTGGTGGTGGTGAATTTCACAACTTAGTACATTGGTTACAAACGATTAATAAAGAAAATAGTGATGGAGCCGGAGGAAGAATGACCATCACCCAGAAAGTCTATGACCTTTCCCCCTTTGGGAAAGACAATTGATTCTATTTTTACTGATATGAAGAATAACAGTTGGATTATTTTAGAAAAGAGCATTGTTCATCTTATTTGGAAACGTAAGCCAAGAGGTTGACTGTACTGGGCATATGTACCTTACGTCCATCCTGCATCTTTGAACGTGCATCCTAGCTTTTGCTCATTTTCCACATTAAGTGATGCGCCTTCCTAAGGTAGAACCCAGACAACTTGCATCCTCACATTCTCTTGTAGCAAGGACAGAGATGGGGGTATCTAGGTTTACCAATTAGAATCATCCAGAAGACATTTGGACCCCAAAGCAAATATCAAGAAAAGTCAAAACTCATGCCCATGCAGCCCTCTCCTAGCAGGCATGATGGCAGAGGTGTCTAGTTCCTCAGGGCAGCAGTCTCAGAGCTCCTGGCATTCAGCCTGGAGTTATGTATTTTCACTTAAGAGGGACTCTGGCTCTCCTGGAGATTCTAAAAGCTACTTAAAATCCTTTAATATATACGTCTAGTTAAACGAAACATAGAGGATTATTTCATCTACAAATAGAAGACCTGAATTGTATATATTATCCTTGGTTATGCACTATATGAACAGAATGTACAATAGTTGCTTAACACTGTGATTTTTAATTTTTTTTTAAATGTGTGTGCAACAAAATATGTGAAAAATGAAATTTTTTAAAAGCTTGTAGAATTCTGAGTGATATGATTTTGTTGTTGTTTTGCTGGTTTTCACTAAAATTTTATTTGGATAATTATAGGTTCACATAGGGCTGTAAGAAATAATACAGATAGATCTCTTCTACTCTTCACCCAATTTCCCCTAAAGATAGCATCTTCAAAGCTGCAGTACAACATCACAACCAGGATACTAACAATCATACAGCATGTAACCTTTGGTATTGATTTTTTTCACTAAGCATAATGCCCCAGATACTCACTGATTTGCAGAAATCAATAGTCTCTCCTTTACACTGCTGAGTAGTATTTCATGGTATAGATGGACCACAATTTACTTAATCATTCACCTACTGAAGGACATCTGGGTTGTTTCCAGTTTGGGAATATTACAGATAAAGCTGCTATGATCATTCAACGTGCATGGTTTTGTACATAAACATCAGTTTTCATTCTTCTGGGATAAATGCTCAAGAGTGTAATTGCTGGGTTGGATGATAATTCTATGTTTAGTTTTATAAGAAACTGCCCAACTGTTTGCCAGAGTGGCAACACCATTTTACGTGCTTACCAGTGATGTACGAGTGATAGTTTCTCTACACACTAACGCGTATTTGATGTTGTCACTGTTCTATTTTAGCCATATGGCTTTAGTGTGCATTACCCTGATGGCTTATGAACATATTTCACATATTCATTTGCTGTCTGCATATCCTGCAGCCTTTAGTTCAAATCACCATTATTTCCTAACTGGATACAACTTCTCCTGAACCAGTCCCACTTTTCTGTGTCTTGTTCCAGATTACCTAAAATCCATAAATCTACTTCCAGTAATGGCAAAATAGCTAGCTGTAGATAAATCCCCCTTCCAATAATAATCATAAAAGCCCCCCTGAAATACACAAAGAAACCTGTTGTAAGTCTTGAGAGAGTTACTCAGTCAAGAGGTTCTGAAGAACCTTGATCTTGGAAAGAAGGGAAAAGCAAAGATATGGGCCTAATGCTATGAAGCATTAGTTTTCCTTTCAGAGTACTTGCTGATTCAAAGGTGGCAGCTGAGAAGTGGAAAGCAATGGTTCAGAAGCTGAGTAGAACTTAATCTACGGTGGATGGGTAACAGGAAATAGATTTCAGAGCCCACCAAGGAAGAGGAGGTCTGGGGAACACTCTGGATTTCACTGCAACTCGCACAGAGACCTTCTCCCAAATTATGGGTAAATAAGAAATATACCAACCTTCACAAAGACTGAAAAACAGCTTCCTATCTGCTCAACCCCTGACTGGCTTAAGCTGATCTGCCCCTGAGCTAGTTGTTTGCTGGAAACAATAGTTAATTCTATCTGGAGTAAAGAAACCCCATCCAGACAAAAGCTTCTAAATGTCTCTACAATATATCATAAACCAGCCACCATTCAGTAAACATTATTGTACCAGAAGACCAGACACAAAAGGCCAAAGACTAAGGGCGGGGCGGGGAGAAAGACAATAAAAACCAAGAGACCCAGATACTCCTGTTGCTCAGACATGGAGTTTAAATAACTGTGACTGGCACATTCAAAAATCCATTTATGGGGAATTTAAGCAGAGATCTGAAACCTATTAAAAAGAATCAGTGAGAAATTGTGTAACTGAAATAATGGTAAAGAACTCAGTAGATATGTTTAACAATAAATTAGCCCAGGGATCAGCAAATTTTCTCTGTAAAGGTCCAGATAGTAAATATTTTAGGCTTTGCAGGCCAATAGGCTTGTTAAAACTACCCAGCTCCGCCACTGGAGTACAAAAGCTGCCACAGGCAATACACAAATGAGTGGGCATAGCCATGTTCTAATAAAGCTTTATTTATAAAACAGATTACCTAAGCACAGAAAGAAACAAGAATGGAAATTTTAGGAAGGATTCTAAGAGACCTATGGCCTATGATAAAAAGTGACAGAGAAAGAACAGAGCGAGAATGAAGCAGAAGCAATATTTGAAGAGTAATGGCTAAGAATTTTCCAAAATGGACGGAAAACTTCAAGCCAAAGACTCAAAGAGATACTACAAACCCCAAGCAGGAGATACAAATAAGACAACTCACCTTAAGACATCCTCCTCACTGTAGCAGAGTAATTTTCTAAAGTGCAAATCTAATTATGGCACCTTCTTATGGAGAAGCCTTCACTGGTTCCATAAAAATACTCAGAAGCTTAGCCAAACTCCTTAACATGCCTTATAGCGTCCTTCAGAACCTGGACCCAATCATCTCTCCACACCCCTCTGTCCACTCTCCCCGGCTCTGCGCTCCAGCCACCTAACTTTTAATCATTTCTTAATCCACCCCAGGTAGTTTCATTGATTTGCCCAAATAGCTCCCTCTGTCTGGAATTTGCTGCCACTGGTTTTCTTTTTTTTTTTTTTTTAATTGAAGTATAGTTGCTGTACTATGTTACATGACAGCTGTACAACACAGTGATTCATAATTTTTAAAGGTTATACTCCATTAATAGTTATTATAAAATATTAACTATATTCCCCATGTTGTACAATACATCCTCGTAGCTTATTTTATACCTAATAGTTTGTACCTCTTACTCCCCTACCCCTGTATTTCCCCTCCCCCAACTTCTCCCCACTGGTAACCACTCGTTTGTTCTCTATATCTGTGAGTCTGCCTCTTTTTTGTAATATTCCCTAGTCTGTTGTATTTTTTAGATTCTACACATAAGTGAGATCATACAGTATTTGTCTCTGGCTCACTTATTTCACTGAGCATAATGCCCAAGTCCATTTTTCCTTTAGAAAACACCTACTCAGCCTCAAATCTAAGCTCAAAGGTCACTTCCTCTTGGATGCCTCTCCTGATTTTTCCTTATCCCTGATAGAATTGACTTGAACCTTCTTTGTGAACTCCCTGCAACTCAAGCATCTGTCAGGCCCTGCGGTGGTACCTACCTCTCCTACTGTCTCCCATGGAGACAGGGAGCATGTGTTTCTTTACTTAATCCTCAGCACCTAAAACAATACCTATTTCAGTATATAAAAGGTCCTTAGTAGTGCTTTTTACATATATAAACAGAGTGCAGGTGGAGAATCTAGATGTCCACCAACATTAATGCCAGCTATAACCCAACATCAAGCACTACAATTGTGGGCTGTGCAGAGGACAGCATGGCACACACTCCTGGGTAGGGGGAGAATTAACTGGACAACACTCTACAGTGTTTTCAAATGACCTTCAAAATGAGGCAAGTGAGAAAATATCCTCCTGCCACACACATACATCCCTCTCAGTGGCATTCCACTTATTTCTTTAATTCTGCTCCTGTAAAATTTCTCCAAGATGGGTATGGATTTATCATCATTTTACTAATTAGGAAACTGAGGCCCAGGCATTGACTAAGATAATCACTAATAAGAAACAGAGCTGTGCTTTCCACCCATGTCAACCTGATTCCAAAGTCCATGTTGGTATTTTTTTTTTCTTTTTCTCTTTGCCACACTGCTTCTGCCCTGGAATTGACTCTCCTTGAAAACTGAGACGTATCCCAGGCCACTGAAACTTCTTGAGTATCAGAAGCATATAAAACAATTCTCCATGGTTGCCTGTCTTGAACTGTGATACCATTATCCTCTTATGGATCGATTGGTGTGAAATCAGATCCAGCCTGGGAGCAGGAAAAAGAATAGAAAGGGACGATCTGGCTCCAAGCTCAGCAAGACACAAAAACTTATTGGAGTTCTGCAGAGGTCTGTTCAAAGTCTGGGTATATTCTGTCATTTGGCAAGAATTAAATAGAGCCTTGTGTCTTCGAAGATTATTCTGTTACCTTCAGGATTAGGTTACCCATCATTATATTTAACCTATGGGAAAAGCCAACACAAAGCTGTGCTAAAGATGTAATAGAAAGCATATAATAAAGAGGCCTCGTGTCAAAGAGATACAGATTTCCCACAGAGAGCTGGTGCTGAATGAATTCTTTCTGCTCTGCCTACCATCCCTGAGGGGGGACACAGCTTCAGAGGCCCGAAGGGATGCAAATAAAACAGCCCCGGCCCCCTCTGGACAGATACAGGTGCTCTGGTCTTATTCACCCGTGAGGTGAGTGCGCAGAGGGGTGCAGGAAGAAGAGAAAGGGGTTAGAGCTGACCTTATCTTGCTTAATCTGTATGAATTCCAGAAGGCCCTGGGGAATCTGAGATTCCTAGACATTTTCCCTTCTCACATTTCCTGCTGGAAACCCCTCCAGCTGGCGGGATGCTAAAATAGGTACCATTTAGCTGGCTAATGAAGTCCATATGCAATTGTTAGAAATATAATTGACACTTCAGACTTGGAATCTGCATTTTGCTTTTGTACAGTTTTCTGCTGACCGGTGTGGCTGCCTGCTGGGAACGCTTCTGTTTTCCAAGCTTCTTTGCCCCAGCTGGAATTAAAAGTAGATGCTTGATGTGCTAACGTCAGGTTAGAATAATACCTATCTGTTATGCTGATTAAATAAAATAACATTTGTAAAGCAAAGTGCCAGACAGTGGGCACTGTCTAAATCAGACCATTATTTACAGCCTGCCCGACCCAACTTCTCCAGGCTCCTTTCTCAAGACTCTGTCCCTCCCCTAAGGCCCAGCCCAGCACACCTTACTGTCTATGTACACCGAGATGGTCATTGTTCCCGGCAGACAGGCCTGCTGCAGAAAATGCCGCGGTGGACCTAGGATTTACCTCCAGAGCAATAAACTCAAGATGCGTGAGGGTTAGAGAACCGTCTCCACGAACTTGGACCCTCTCTGTAATATTTAACCCTTCTGACCTTTGGGACAGAGTTGGCACTCAATAAATAGTGGTCAAATGAATGAATACATAAAGGAACTGGGTTCAGAGTGATTCTGAAACATCATGTAAAATATCTCCAAGGAGGCCTGCTAAAAATACAGTTTCTCTGCAGTGTTTCCCCTTACAGAGAAGGGACACAGGAAATTCAAGCCTCTGAGTTTTTCAGGTGATACATACGTGCACTCATGCAGGCGCACTCATGCACACAAACACACACACACACACACATATGCACTCCCAAGCATACAATCATCAATTAAATAATGTGAGGACATAATTTTCTAACAAATAATATAACACTGCAGAGAAAGAAGAAAACCATCAGTTTTTGGTTAACAGCCTTCAATCACCTGGAGCTCAAAATAAGTTCATAAGGATCTACCTGTCTTGTTGCTAATCTACGGATGGTAGAGGTTTACTAAGTGTATACTCAGAAAGCAATAAAACATAAGCAGCAATTCTTTTTACTGACGAACAGTACTAAGAACTCTTCTTGAATTAGATTACGTATTACTTACAACAGCTCTGTGAAGTCATATACACACAAATATACACACACACACACACCAATATATATGCATATATATGCCAATATATATAGGCATGCACACATGCACCCACTTACCTGCACGCACACACACACACACACACACACACAAACACACCAATCTTATAAAGCAAGGAAACTAAGGCTCACAGAGGTTAAGTAACTTGACTAAGACCACAATGCCTCAAGACTCAAACCCAGCGCTGATTCTGAAATTTGTGCTCTTAACCACAATTCTCTACATTATTTTCCAGTAATATTAAAACTGAAGCCAAATGTGGAAAGACCTCCCTCACTTACTCTGAGTACTTCAGTGAGATCCTCCATTGTTTTTAAAGTTAGGAACTCAACTGTACAGTCCACCTCTGGATTGGAAACACAGTTCAACTGTGAATTAGGTTGCATACTTACATCCCCAGATTAATTTTGTTCTTTAAGCTACTGCAAACTGTTTATGTTGTCTGAGTGTTCACTGGATTCACAGGGAATGGGAAGGGAATTCTCCTGTCCTGAGTGCAAGGAACAGGCCTGGATATTCAACAAACTGTATCTCATTGAATGAAATAAGAATGAGGGGAAACTTTGGTCTCCTGGAAATAAGAGGAAAAAGCATCTTCACTATGTTATTCACAGTCTTTACCTAACTTCCCTTAGTATTAGGAAAGGTGCATTTTATTCACAGAAGACAATTTATAAAGTATGATTTTAACATCTCAGAGAAGGTCCCTGAGTTGTCTGCTCCCCTCTGTCCCCACCTTCATGCTACATCTGAAGATCCATAATTGAAAAATAAAGCCTTCGCTTTAACATTCTTATTCCCAGTTAAAATCCCAGCACCCAGGAGTGCAACAAAGCAATCTTGGAAACATTGTTCTTACGTTAGAATGTATGCAGTTAGAAGAACCCAACACGAAGCTTGGATGGTGCAGATCAGAGCTGAGCCTGGGAAAGGTACCGAGGACACTTGAAAAGATGCTGAATCACTTTGCAACATTTCTGAGGTTTGTTTCTGGTCACTGGGAAGGAGTTGCTCCTACTATCCATCCTTATTCACTCCAGTCCTTCCTCCCTACCACCTTGCTCTCTGCCCCAGAACTGTGTTTCTATAAAGTAAATTAGTGCTCCAAAATGCCAGTTTGTGGGCTGGTTATAGAAGAATCCCTTGGAGAGATTTTCTTGAAAATATTCATTTGTGGGCCTTGCTCCCAAATCTTCTCATCCGGTGGTTCTGGAGTGGGGCCCAGGAAGCTGGGTTTTCCACTGATTCTCCTGAGTGATCCTAAGGCAGAGCCAGATTCTCAGTCCCCAGTGGACAGATCAGTGCCAGAGAAACCTTGCTCAGCGTGAGCTCCAGTGCCCCAGAAGCATGGGGACCAGTGGTGAGGCCATATTAATATTACACCTTTCATAAATCAGTTTTCAAAAGTCATTTAAGTCATAAAATTTGATTTCCCTAAAAAGTATAGTTTGGCTTAATGCACAGGGTAGGACACAGATACGCTGGAGCCTGGAGTTTGGCTGCCTTCCTTCTATGTTCCACCCTCCTGTCACCCAGACGCAGATATGACAGTCGTCCCTCTGGAATAAAATGCTCCATTTATAAAAACAAAAATAAATAAAGTACATAGGAATAAACTTAAGAAAATGCAGTCTCTCAAAGACAAATATCATATGATATCGCTTATATGTGGAATCTAAAAAAATGGTACAAATGAACTTATTTACAAAACAGAAATAGAGTCACAGATGTAGAAAACAAACTTATGGTTCCAGAGGGGAAAACAGGGGGAAGGATAAATTGGGAGATTGGGATTAACATATATACACTAATATATATAAAATAGGTAACTAATAAGGTCCTACAGTATAGCACAGGGAACTCTACTCAATACTCTGTAATGACCTATATGGGAAAAGAAGCTAAAAAAGAGTAGATATATGTATATGTATAACCAATTCACTTTGCTGTATACCTGAAACTAACATAACATTGTAAATCAACTATACTCCAATAAAAATTTTTTAAAAACGAAAATGCAACCTCTCTATGAAGAAAAACCTAAATACAATCCTGAGGAATGCAAAGGGAGTCTTGAACAAATGAAGTCATTCCATGTTTTAGCTAGGAAGACCCAACAGAATGACTGTTAATTCATCCTAGTTTATCTATATATTTACTACAGTCCCAACACAAACAGCAACAGGATCTTATGAGAAAAATAGACTATCTGATTCTAAAGTTAATATATGCAAATAAACAAGCAAGGATAGTGAGGACAAAATTCTGAAAAAGAAGAGTGATGCAGCAGACACGCAGTAGGCAGCGGGGAAGGGAGATGTGGTCATACTAGATATAAAAACATATTATAAGCTTCAGTATTTAATATAGTATTTTATATTAGCAAAGTTTATGAACAGACTGCTTACAGAATAGGAAATACAAATGACTCTTGGACACATGAAAAGATGTTCAACCTTATTCATAGAAGTGGAATTTAAAACATCATAAACAATTTCCATTCAATTATTTACATATCTAAATGTTTCGTGTAGGGCATCCAGAAGCAGAGCCTGAGACGGGGAGATTCTCATGATAGTGATTTGGGCAGGAAGTGCTCTCAGGAGAAGGAGTGTGGGGAGGAGAATGGGGCAGAGAAAGCAAACTGAGCAAGGATGTGGTCTCAGCCCTAGACTGGCTTCTGCCTGATCCGAGAACCCTGGAGCACAAGTCACATAATGGTTTGATCCCACCCCAAGGCAAGGAGGTGGTCCCCCTTCTTCATGTCCCTGTGTCAGTCAGTCTTTTACTTCTGGCTGCCTCTCCTCTCTGCCCACCGCGCCCCCCCGCCGCCCCCAGGAAGGAGGATGCAATCTCCTGATCAAGGGAGCTCCCCTTCACTGAAGGATGTCCCTGGAGAAATGACTGATATGAGCCATTAGGAGCCTCTACCCACAGGGGATAAAGACAGGGTACTGCTGTCCTTGAGAAGGGTTCTGGATGGGGCACCAAGTGCTTCCACTAAGTATAGCCTTTGCTCATTATATTATATAGAAAATAAAGCGTTAGAGCAAAAATTAAAGAACTATAAGTCTAAGACACACTTAGGCACTTTAGTCACACATGTTTGCTATTTGGAAGGCAGTCAGAGTCTGGGCTATCGAGCCATATAGACTGGTTTTGAGTTCCAGCTCAGCCACGCTGATGTGGGAAAATGATCTAACCTAAGGCTAAATTATCTCTTCTATAAAATGGATATAATTATTTTTTTAAATCCTAGCTTATAGGATAGCGGTAAGGATTAAAAGAGACTGTGTATCAATATAAACAGCATATTAGCTGAATTTGGTAGAAGCTCAGCAAGATTTAGCTAATTGTTCCTTTGCTGCTGCCTAATCCAACTAAGTTAAAACTTCTTATAAAATAAACACAAAATAAACATATAACTAAATAAACTGTGTGCTGAATTTAATATCGTCTCAGCCCCAGCACTGGTGTTTCTCACTTCAAAATGTCTTAATTTCCTTTCCCAACCCCATTGCACATGTGAACCCAGAAGCACATTATATACCTTAACCCTGAAACATTTAATTCATACAAAATAAATTATGCCTACTCACTAAGCATAAGAAAACAGCACTTCCAGACATCACTTATGCATATTACTTAATGAGAATTTGGAGATGCTAAAATCCTTCCTCTTAAAAAACTTTGAGGGCTTCCCTGGTGGTGCAGTGGTTGAGAGTCCGCCTGCCGATGCAGGGGACACGGGTTCGTGCCCCGGTCCGGGAGGATCCCACATGCCGCAGAGCAGCTAGGCCCGTGAGCCATGGCCACTGAGCCTGCGCGTCCGGAGCCTCTGCTCTGCAACGGGAGCGGCCACGACAGTGACAGGGCCGCATACCGCAAAAAAAAAACTTTGAAAATACACTAATAAAATTATCTATTAATAACCATTTCCTCCTGAATACAAAAGCTTTCCATATACATTGTAAACATTCTAGGAAATACAGATTCGCAAAATAAAGAAAGCAAAAGTAATCCAAATCCTGTCATGTACAAACACTCAATATTATTGTGTATGCATATCTCTCTGGACCTCAGGTGAATAAATATTTATCATTAGATTATCTTACACAAATCTACATTCCTAATATATATAATATTTTGTAAACTTCTTTTATCATTTCAGAGGGTATCAAGTCTTTCCAGGTCATTAAAAGTTTGCAATCTCATTTAAACGGCACAGAATACCAAAATAACAGATTGAGGTATGGGTGCAGAGATCTTCATGTATGTGTATATGAAGACATATATGTATAAGTATATAGGTACAAAATATAAATATTATCTAACATATGCATATATAGACAAATCTCTTATATATACTGTGTAAAAATACTTTATTTTTAAATAATCAAACCATTAATCTTTTATAATGTCTGTTTGCCATTGTGATCAAAGTTCTTTGCGTATTTTAAAATACAGAATGATTATGGCTTTTAGAATATATTTTAAATCCATTTAACAACTGCTTTTGGCACCTGCTGGGTAAAAGACGTTATAGGTGTTACCAAGATGGATCAGAAACAGATGCTGCTAGGGTCTCCCAGTCAACTCTGAGACAGGTGTGGACACAAAGACTTCTGAGAGATAAAATGTTATAATTATTAAACCAAATGCTAGAAAACCCACAAGAAGAAAGCGACCATATCCTCTGGAGGTAGAGAGAAGGATCAAGAAAGTTATCACAGAGGAAACGGCTTTGCACAAATGTTTGGTGGGCAGAGAATGAGCGGAAAAATATTTGGGCTGAAGGAAAGCATGAGCAAAGACACGGTGAAGTTAGAGTCCCAGGGAACTAGTTCCCAGATGACGTCTTTAGTTGATTTAGTTCCAAACACCATGACAAAGCAAAGAGGTTCCTGAACTGTGCTCAGTAAGAGAAACCAGGTGGGCAAAAACCTTTCACGACGCACTTAAGACTACATATTGTGACAAATCCTTCATTGAGGCCAGTTGGCTCCTCCGACGAGACATCTTTCTTTTGGAAATGAAAAGGTATGGAGTAATATCACCCCTTGGTTTATCCTCAGGCAGCCGAGGAGACGGACGTGGGTCTAGGTGTGCTTACCCCACCCCTGATGATAATAACTGGACAGAAGTGTGCTTGCTGGAATTCTCAAGCCATCCCTGAGTTCGAAGTGTAACTAAATTCCCTATTAGAGAGCCAATTTGTTGTGAGGGAAATTAAGTTATTATTGCCTCTTGAATGTCAGCTGGCAGGCTCTGTCTCTGGCTAATGCCTATAATTATACAAACAGCCTTCTGAGCACAACCCGTATGGCAGCTGCATATGGCATTTACAGTTCGTATAATAACACAACAGCCAGCCAAGAAGCACAACACAGGCACACCTCTAACCTGCAAGTGACCTGCTAATTAGCAGCCGTGTGGGGTTAACACACAGAGCAGCTCGTATAGGGCCGGGTGTGATTAATGTAAACATGGACCCCGGTAAGTGGGGAAATATATGCCAGGAGGAGCTTCCTCACTCCCCGCCTGTGTTGGTCAAACAAATGAGAAAAGCGCACACTCAGCAGAAAGACCTTCTAAAATTAATACAGCACTGAGAACAGGGAATCCGGTGTCTTCTTCCCACACCACTCCCACAACCCCTGAATCATAACCACAGAATTAATCTTCAGGTTTGGATACTGGGGTTAAATGTGTCCTTTCCCAAGACCCCACTTTCCATCCTGGCTCTGATGGCTTCTTCTCCCATCTCACCGGATTATTTCATTTATGTTTGCCCTAAAGCTTCTTTTGTTTCCCACGCAGAAGTGGGAAGGCTGTTTGTGCTCAGAAGGCTGTTTGTGTAATTACACTATTATCGAAACCCATAATGAAAAGTAAAATGCCTCCTAATATTTCTCTTCCTCCCATCCAACTGCTCCAAATACCAGTGTATCTGCTTCGGTCTGGTCCCTTCTAAGTCCAGTTCCAGATTCTGCTGTCCTCAAACGTTTGAATGTTATTCTTCATAACAGTCATTTACAAAAGTCATTTACAAGCCAACTTCTGAGGCAAAACAAACAAAACGTATATGGATCGTGAGGGCTGCTCCCAGGGCCTCCACTTCTCATAATTTCTTTTTCTACATCTGTCTCATTGCAGCAGTAATTTTCCCTCTTCATCTTTTTTCCTAACAAAGTTAAACTCCTTTCTCCCTTTCCTTTCATACCTTAACATCACTTAAAATGTCACAAGGTAAAAGGATATCAAATTAGATGATCATTATTAACCACAAGAACAAATGTTTACTGGGTGTACAAGTAGTGTCAACCTGGATGATGGTAATAATTAATGATAATAGCAATATTTATCAGGTTAGACCATTTATAGCACTGTGCTGAGCACTTTATGTATAAAATCTCATTCTATCCTCACGTCAACTCCACGAAGCATGTTCTGTTGTTCTAATTTTATAGATGAGAGAATTGGGTCTTAGAGAAATTCAGTACCTGCTAAGAACCTCCTAGCCAATGGGAAAGCTGAAATCCAAACTGGACCCATCTCATTCCCAAACCTAAATACCTGAGTCATTTAGGGGCTCTCTGCTCAGAGCCCTGGTCCCCTCATGTATGAAGAAGAACAATTAGACAAAATGCTTTCTACAAAACATGAAGAGATTAAGAATTATAAAATGCAATCCTCAAGTGATTTCCCAACTATTTCTGAATCAGAAAATATGTTTGTAATTTATAAAGTCTTCTTATTTAAAAAGTAACTCGAGGCTTTCATTTCAAAGTAGCAGACCTGTCATGTGCCTCTTCCCCCGCTTCTCTCTCAAAGCTTGGGACAATGTGGGTAGAATTATACTACAAGGAAATAAATTCATAACCACATAGAGAAAGGGAATGGAAGTCATCGAGGACATCCAGGATAGTTTCAGATGTCGGAAACTGATGGGAGCGTGCTAGGGAAAAAGCTTCAAGGTAAGTGAGAGTCCATCCGACAGACAGATGCATGACAGGCTCCCAGTGTCGAGGAGGCAGGTCTGGAAGGCTAGAGTCAGACACAGAGGAGATAGATGGGGACAACTGGGAAGTTTAAGCAAGATTGGCAGTGCCACCTGCCCCACCCTTGCCCTGAGCCTAGGAAGCCTAGTTTCCTCCCATAGTAAAAAGCATAAAAGGCTCTCCGGCTCTCCTCCAAATAAGTAAAGCAAATTGCCTAGGAAGAGTTTGCATTACTGGGTGCTCCTGGTACAGAATAAAGCCCTTCTGATTCTGTATTTGAATGATCTTAATCTCACAGGTAATCAGTCCTCTTCTAAGACACCTTGAAGGAAAACCAGGCTGCTACTTCTCAGAGCCTGCAAAAGTACACAGGAATCTCCCATCAGCTCCATACAATGACCAACATGACCTTCATTCTTAAATATAAACAGGCAACCAAGAATTCTAAGAGACAGGACTTCCCTGGCGGCACAGTGGTTAAGAATCCGCCTGCCAATGCAGGGAACAGGGGTTCAAGTCCTGGCCCAGCAAGATCCCACATGCTGCAGAGCACCTAAGCCCACGCGCCACAACTACTGAGCCTGTGTTCTAGAGCCCGCGAGCCACAACTACTGGGCCTGTGTGCCACAACTGCTGAAGTCCATGCACCTAGAGCCCGCGCTCTGGAACAAGAGAAGCCACCGCAATGAGAAGCCCACATACCACAACGAAGAGTAGTCCCCGCTCGCCACAACTAGAGAAAGCCTGCGTGCAGCAACAAAGACCCAATGCAGCCAAAAATAAATAAACAAATTTATTTTTAAAAAAAAGAATTACAAAAGATATGATAAAAAACCAGAAGCATGGAAAAAAGAAAAAAGAAATAGCAACCAATGAATCAGGTGAGTAAAACGATAACAAATAAGATAGACATATTTTTTTAACCACAAAATTTGGGAGGAAATTTATCCATTAAGAAGGATGTTGAAAAGTAGGTTAATCAGAAAATATAAGAGTTCTTAGAAATTAAGAATAAAATTGCCAAAATAAAAAATGTCAATAGAAGGACTGGAAGAAAGAGTAGGATACCTCTCCTAAACATAGAATGATAAAGGTAGACAGAATGAAGAAAACAGATAAAAGTAGTTTCCATGTGGTTCAGCACCTTACTGATGGAAGTCACTAAAAAGGAGATCAGAGAATGCAGAAAAAAGTAACAAATATAGAATGAAAGAAACTCAGACATGAAAAAACACAACATTCTTCAGAATAAAAAGGCAATGGTGTGATGATTAAGATAAATGACAGAAAAGCACATCTAAAAGACTGCCATGAAACTTAAGAACATTCTGGATTTAACAAAATAAATAAAGTCTGAAAGCTTCCAGAGGAGCGGAAAAAAAATCTTATCTCCCACAAAGGAACAACAATCTGATTTCTCACGAAGACCACTGGCTGGCTATAAGATACTGCCTTCCAGCTTCTGGGGCTAATTTTTTTTTTTGCGGTACGTGGGCCTCTCACTGTTGTGCCCTCTCCCGCTGTGGAGTACAGGCTCCGGACGCGCAGGCCCAGGAGCCGTGGCTCACGGGCCCAGCCGCTCCATGGCATGTGGGATCTTCCCGGACTGGGGCACGAACCCGTGTCCCCTGCATCGGCAGGCGAACTCTCAACCACTGCACCACAAGGGAAGCCCTGGGGCTAATTTTTAAAAAAATACACAGTATATTTCAGAATTCTTGTAGATTTACAGAACTGAGAAAGTAGTATAAGCAGTTCTCATAAATCATTTTACATTAATATGGTACACTTGTTATAATTAATGAACCAGGCTTGACATATACTTATTCAGATTTGCTTAGTTTCTACCTAATGTCCCTCTTCTGTTCCAGGATCCCACCCAGGGTACAACATTACATGTAGCTGTCCTGTCTCTTTAGGCAACTTTTGACTGTGACAGTTTCTCAGACTTCTCTTATTTTTGCTGATAGGAACAGTTTTGAGGAGTACTGATTGGTATTTTGTAGAATGTCCCTCTATTGGAACTTGTTTTCTGTTATTCCGCTAGACTGGGGTTCGGGGTTCAGGGGAGGAAGATCACAGAAGCAAAGTGCCATTCTCATCACATCATATCAAGGGTAAATACCATCAATGTGATTTATCACCATTGATGTTGACCTTGATCATGTGGCTGAGGTTATGATTGCCACTTTTTTCTAGTGTAAAGTTCCCCCTTTCCATACTGTCCTATGCACAGCCCACACTTCAGGAGTGGGGACTTACGATCCACCTTTATGAAACCAGAATATCTAGATTTTTTTTGGAATATTTCTGTATGGGGGTTTTGTCTCTTTCACCCCATCAATCAATCATTTCTCTATATCACTATGGATTCATGGATGTTTATTTTATACTTTGGGTTATAATTCAATGTGACTTTATTTTGTGGCCCAGATTGTTCCACCTTTGGGCATAGAAGTTCTTTCAGTTAGCTACTGTGTACCTTCGACATAATGTGGATGGGCTGTAGTTTTATTTTTGTATTTTTTGAGTTCTTCCTAACTTTCTGTCACTGTAAGATCCTCCAGGCTCATCTTTGTCCTGCCCTAGTCCTAGAATCAGCCATTTCTCCAAGGAGCCCCTTTTATTGGAAATGGGATTAGAAACCAAAATCTGAGTGTGAGGTGTGTTCATATCTACTGAGGTGTCACCGCTTCTTGGCTCTCTGAGTTGATAATGCGAGGAAATATATATGTGTTTACTAAAACATGTATATATACATATCTATAAATAGTTCTATATGTAGACATCTGGGTCTATATTAGACTGAACATGAGTTCACACTGATGTCTCCAAACATAATCCATTACCACATGGATTATTCTATGCCACAGAATAATAAAAAATGTCAATAGAAGGACTGGTACCTTGCAGGTCTTTCAGCTCCTCCTTCCCTTGCTTGTCCGCAAACTACCACTCTCACAGTAAGAAACCTGGCTCCCCCCATCTTCCATTCATCCACTTAATTGTTCAATTCCAGTATATGCACATGTATACAGTATCAGAATTGTTCACTCATACAGCCATGGGAAAGAACTTTATCAATTAGAATGTAATACGTGCAGTTCCTTTTCCCTTTAATTTTACAGACTCCACTCATTTCCAGAGTTACTTAGAGCAACACCTTCTCCTCTGGTTGGATTGTTTTTTCATGTGCCTACATGAATGTTCATTCTGTACTGTAACATCCTATGGTTTTGACAAATGTATAATGTCTTATATCCACCATTACAGGAGCATACAAAATAGTTTCACCTACCCTAAAAAAATCCCGTTCTTCACCTATTCAACCCTCCTCACTTCCCCCTAAACATCTGGCAACCAGTAATCTGTTTACTATCTCTATAGTTTTGCAACTTCCAGTATGTCATGTAATTGAAATCATAGAGTATGTAGTCTTTTCAGACTGATTTGTTTCCACTTAGCAATATGTCATTAAGATTCCACAATGTGTTTTTGTAGCTTAATCGAGCATTTCTTTTTAATGAAAGAAAATGATAGATCATTTCTTTTTAATTATTCAGTAAATATACTAAATAATATTTTGCTGTATGGATGTAACACAGTTTCTTCATCCATTCACCTACTGAAGGACATCTTAATTACTTCTAGTTTTTATAGATTAAAAAAACCCGCTATAAACATTTGTGTGTATTGCTGGATTATATGGCAAAACTGTAACTTTGTAAGAAACTGCCAAACTGTCTTCCAAAGTGGCCGCATCATTTTGCATTTCCACCAGCAGTGTTTCTCTGTATCCTTTCCAGAATTTGTATTATCGGTGTTTTGGATTTTAGTCATTCTAATAGGTGTATACTGTTACCAAATTATTGTTTTAATTTGCAATTCCCTGTTGACAAATTTTATCCAGCATCTTTTCATACACTTATATGTTTCTTCTTTGATAAGGTATCTGTTCAGCTCTTGCCCATTTATTAATTGGTTTGTTTTCTTATTGATTTCTGAGAGTTCTTCATATATTTTAAATACAAGTACTTTACCAGATATGTGTTTTACAAGTGTTTTCTCCCAGTCTGTAGCTTGTCTTTTCATTCTCTTAACAGTGCCTTTTGCAGAGCGGAAGTTTTTAATTGCAATAGAGTCCGACTTACCAAATTTTTCTTTCATAGATTATTCTTTTGGTGTTGCATCTTAAAACTCACTGACAAATCCAAGGACATATAGATTTTCTCCTATGTTTTCTACTACAGGATTTATAGTTTGCATTTCACATTTAAGCTTATGATCCATTCTGAGTTAATTTTTGTGAAAGTTGTAAGGTCTGTGTCTACATTCCCTTTTTTTTTCCTGCATATGGCATCTAATGTTCCAGTATCAGTATCCTTTGTTGGAAAGGCTCCTTTCTCCATTGAATTGCCTTTGCTCCTTTGTCAGAGCTCAGCTGAATATATGTGAGTGGTTCCATTTCTGGGCTCTCTGTTCTGTTCCATTGTTCTCTGTGTCTATTCTCTCACCAAAGAGATGCTGTCTTAATTACTGTGGTTTTATAGTAAGTCTTGAAATTGGATAATGTGAGTCCTAACTGTGTTCTTCATTCACCATTAGTCTGACTATTCTAGGTCTTTTGCTTTTCTATATACACTTATCCCATTTGTTCCATTTCTCTGTAGAACCCTGACTAATGCAAGCCTCCTAACATATTAATCATAGATTATTTTAAATTCCTAGTCTGATAATTCCAAAATATGTGTCATATTAGAGTCTGGTTCTGATGCTTGCTTTCTGTCTTAGTCTGTTCAGGCTGCTATAACAAGGTACAATAGAACAGGTGCCTATGAACAACAGAAATTTATTTCCCACAGTTCTGGGAGGCTAAAAGTCCAAGTTCAGGGTGCCATCATGCTTGGGCAAGGGCCCCCTTCCAGGTTGTAGACTTCTTATTGTATCTTCACATGGTGGAAGGGGCTAGGGAGCTCTGAGGGATCACTTTTATAAGAACACTCATGCCAGTCATGAAGACTCCATCCTCGTGACCTAATCACCTCCCAAAATCTCCATCTACTAAGACCATTACCTTTGGGGGTTAAGATTTCAACATATAAATTTGGGAGGACATCAGCATTCAGACCACAGCACTTTCTATATTCAGAATGTGTCATTTTTTTGCTTTTTAGCAGGCCTTGTAATTTTTTGATGAAAGCCAGGCATGATGGATCAGAACTGAGATAAAATCTGTTAGTATGAGGTTTTATGTTACTCTAACTTGGAGCTGGACTGCTTACTGCTTACCCTAGCTGTAGGCACCAGAGACTCTGAATTCATCTGGTGTCCTTGTTTTCATCTCCCCTGTTGTCCTGGGGTTTCCCTAGGTACTCCTCCTTAAATAAAGGTACCTTGGGTACCTTGCAGGTCTTTCAGCTCTAATATGCTGTTATTATACTAGAGCCCTACTGAGGCGGTGGTCAGGTGTGGGGTAGCAGAAGAATTTTATAGTCTTATGATTAAATCTGTCTTCCAGTGGTCTATGTCCCTGGGTTGTGACTTTCACAAATGTTTCTTAATATTTCCTCCCGCCCCCTTACATGAGACCGGAAGACTAGTTGGGGCAGGAGTGGGTAAATGCCTTTCCCCCAGGCTTTATAAGGTTCCTGGTGACATCTTTCCCCTTGGATAGTAAGTCTTTGTGATAGAGAGTGCTTTGGGCATTTTCAAAAGATTACTTTTCCTTCCCCCTGCCAGTCACCAAGGGATCTTTCTTAGATCTTCACGATGAGCACCTGGTATGGTGGCTGCAAGTAAAATCCATGATTGTGGAGAACATGCTACAACTGCAGCCTCTAGGTGATTTTCACGTCCATGCTATTCTACATTCAATCTCCAGCAACTCATCAAAATTACTATGTAATAGTTTCTACCAGTTTAAGGCTCTAGTGGCTCCTGCTCTATGGAAACAGATTTTAGCTCTCTGGATTCACCATTCTCTCCAGATCTGGGAGTAGCAATTTGCCCTGAGACCTCAATTCTCTAATGGGCCCAAGCAAAGTCATGATTTTCAGTGTGTTCAGCTCTTTTCCTGTTGCAAGGACAAGAGTGATGAGTTCTGAGCTCTTTAAATTTTGGAACTGAAACCAGAAGTCCAGGTCATTTATTTTGAAGCTATATTCAATACCTAAGCAAACCATCAATCAAGTTTGAGAGCTAAAGACATTTTTAGGCATACGTCAACTGAGAAATGTCCAATAATTGAAGAGTTCTTTAATGAGATGATAGAGAAAGTACAGAAATAAACAAAATATTGGAAGTCATTGGATCTAGGAAATAGTAGGTTTACCCTAGCAAGCAGAGATGGGAGATCTCAGGATGACAGGTGATGAGTCAGTGGTCTGTGGTGGAGCAGAAGGTTCAAGCAATCTCCAGGGAATTGCTGTGAAGGATGTAGATTCCATATAGATATGATGGATAGGCTAGAAAATTTAAGAATATGTAAGTCCACACCATTCTCTTGTCAACAAGAGGAAAGAAAGGCAAATTAGAAACTCTGTTGCAGGGCT
Organism: Neophocaena asiaeorientalis asiaeorientalis; assembly: GCF_003031525.2. NCBI lineage: Eukaryota > Metazoa > Chordata > Mammalia > Artiodactyla > Phocoenidae > Neophocaena > Neophocaena asiaeorientalis. The sequence goes on along the minus strand of NW_020172141.1, from coordinate 1,986,447 downwards.
GGGAACTGGATAAGAAAGTCATGGTTGGCTTCCAGCTCCAGCAATAAACTGAATAACCATCTAGCAACAGAATATCTAAAAATGGTCATTTAACACATGTGCCTGAACTGGTAAGAAAATAGGGAAAATCCTTAAAGGCCAATTGCAGAGCAAACGCATGAATCCAGCAACGTGAGCTTTGAAGATCCTGACTAACCAAAGGGCATCTGCATTACTCTGTTACTAAAATATTCGCTTTTAACAATTGCCCGGGGAAAGGAGACGAAATCTAGGAAAGTGTCTCCTTCCCACAAAACATCCCTTGCCTGAGAAAGTAAAGAATTAGATACAAAAATTCCTGTGAATACAGGACATCTTCAGTGAAAGAGAGAATTGGCGGGTGGGAAAATAACGCCTCACAAAAGCAGACACCAAAGAAAATTTCCTATCATTACCTCGTCTTTGGGTGAAGAGAAAACAAAAATCTTTCTTCATAATTTGCAACTATGAGCTGGCTTTTACATGGATTAGAGGTCCGAATTCATGTTGTGGGAATATTCTAAAAACCAGCAAAGTAAACAATAAACTAAGAAGTTGATTTAAATTGATTCCAGGAATTTACAATGCCTCCAGGCAGGATCAAGCACAATCTTTTTCAAAGAAACTCCCCTTAATGTAGACCTCAAAGAATCCCTACCGTCCTGCTGATAAATTTTCAGTGAATACAAGTTCACGATAAAAACAAAATAAACTGAAACATAAAGACAGAGCATATAAGGAAAAAGACATCATGAGTGAGAATAAGCCAATATAACAAAGAATAGAATCAGACCTGAAAAGACTTCAGATGGGGGAATTGGGTGAAGGTGGCCAAAAAGCACAAACTTCCAATTTTAAGATAAGTAAGTACTGGGGACGTAATGTACAGTATGATGACGGTGGTTAGGTGGTTAACACTGCTACGTGGTATATTTGAAAGCTGCTAAGAGAGCAAATCCTAAAAGTTCTCATCACAAGAAAAACAATGGTAACTGTACGAGATGATGGCTATTAACTAAACTTACTGTGGTGATCATTTTGCAATACGTATATATGTCAAGTTATGAAGCTGTACACCTTAAACTTATACAGTACTGTATGCTGATTATACCTCAGTAGAACTGGAAGAAAATTAATTAATTAAAATTATGATTGCATTAAAATATATTTTCAAATTCAAGGTGTGGTTAAAATAAATTTTATTTAAATGCAAAATAAAACTCATTTTTTTAAAGAAAAGACTTCTGAGGTTGTTTTTAATTAGCTATAAATAAGAATATTTTAAATGACTGTAGAAATAAAACAGAATTTTAAAAAGCATGAGTAAGAAGCAAAAGATTAACAACAATGACCTGATGAAGCATAAGAAAAAGAATCAGCTAGAACCTATATAAGTGGGGAAAAAAAAAAAGTCCTGATTCATTACTTGATTGTTAACTGAGAGAGGTATTCAACTAAAGACCTATAAAGTTTGGGCCCAGGAATTTTTGTCATGAAACATGCCAGATTAAGTTGAATGAGAGGCTTGGTGGAAACAGCGAGTGAGACACCTTAGCCAGTGCATTTGGAAGAGAAGGGTTTGGTTCAAGCCAAACTTGTAGCAAACTGCTAGGGCCATTGACCTGGTTTACCACCCTGTTCTAGGGCTGCTCTGGCTGAGGCAGTGGCCACTCCCTGGTTCCAGCTCCAGCCCTGCACTGACTGACAGCACCACCAACCTCCCAACTCCATCACTCCCACCATCACCTCCCAGCTCACTCTTCAGACCAATGTTGCCAACTCAGTTATCATCAGGCCCCTCAAATCAGTCATGTTCACAAGTCTTATCTCCTAATCATGCTTCCTGTCTCAATGACATAACCTCCCCCAGTTTCTCAAGCCAGAAAGTTGAATCATCCTTGTTTCTTCCCTTTCCTCCTTCCCCAAAATACAAATCACCCAAAACCTATCAATTATATTCCCCCTTAAAGAAGAGATATAAAGTACTGTGGATATATTAATCCCAAACTCTTAACTACTATATATAAAATAGATAACCAAAATGGACCTACTGTATAGCACAGGGAACTATGCTCAATATCTTGTAATAACCTATAATGGAAAAGAATCTGAAAAATAATTATATTATATATATATATATGTATCTGAATCACTTTGCTGTACACCTGAAACTAACACAACATCGTAAGTCAACTATACTTCAATAAAAACTTTTTTAATTAAAAAACTAAGAGATATAAACATCAAATATGCCTTTGTTTTCATTCTCAGGGACCCACCTTGGGTCACAGCCCCACTGAGGTTTCTGTGCTTCCAGGCAGGATCCCTTCAGCCCATCTTCACCTTGGCTACCTTGCAGCAGATGTTCTCTGAGGCTGATAAAGTTTGTTTCGTGGTCCCTCACTTGCACAGGCCCCTGCCAAGACTTGGAAAGAGCCCTAGTAGTATGTCCATATGGCCATGTGTTTTGTAAAATTTGCAAAGGTAAGATGCTTCCCCTCTTCCTCTTGTGTCAGGTACTTTGGGGGCATTGAGCCAAGGAGAAATTAGGCTGGGATTACACGTGGAGTTTAGTAGGATATACATACATGGTTTGTAGTCATCTCCACATAGAGGTAAGTTATTGTTTATTGTTCCCATATAAGAATGACTTTCAAAAATACTACTAATTATCTCTGTGCCCACTGTCTTAGCATCATGACATAAAGCCATCAAAGAAAAGCTGAATAACTAGTCATCCATTCAGAGAGTATTTATATTAGTAACCATACAAGAAAATTTGATATACTGTGTCAAAATTGTATGGCTCATAACACATGAAATAACCTTGAGAGGTTTTCTCAAATACGGTAAACAAACCTAAAAACTTACATAAACCACCAATAAACTGTAAAGATGAAAGAAACATTTAAACTCTTAATAATAAATAAAATTTCCATTAACCATGCTAGAGGATAAACTAAACTGTCTTCCTACTCCGTCAATAGAAAGTGATATAAGAAAATTCATGTGAAGAGGTGAACCAAAGGTTGAGTACTGCAAACATAGGGGGAAATCTTTTACAGAAGTATGTTGGCAGTAAATTAATAAAATACGTTATTTTTCCGGATTTTTCTCAGCATTTTAAAATTTGTAATTTGTTGTGCTTTCTTTTCTCATTCTAAACAAATATTCACTTTTGTACCTAATTTTGGATTTTTAAATTCATATTATTTATTTCTTAAAGAGAGACCCCCCCCATTAGAGAACAAACTTATGGTTACTGAGGGGGAAGGGATGGGGGTAGGGATAGGGAGTTTGGGACTGTCATGTACGCACGGCTATATTTAAAAGGGATAACCAACAAAGACCTACTGTATAGCACAGGGAACTCTGCCCAATATTACGTAACTACCTAAATGGGAAAAGAATTTGAAAAAGAATAGACACACGTATATGTATCATTGAATCACTTTGCTGTACCCCTGAAACTAACACAACATTGTTAATCCACTATACTCCAATCTGAAATAAAAAGTTAGAGAAAAAAGATTATGAGTTCAATATTTGTTTTCTTAAGTCAGATGTCTTCATCTTAAATAGATTCTATATACCTTCTGCAATACAGTGCTACAATAATATACCAAATTTTTTTTTAAAAAAGAGAAACCCCCACCAAACTGTATATGCATCAGGCCCCACAAAACCACATATAAATTTGGTTAAGTCATCCCTCTTACCTCCAGGACAAAGATCCAGTTTCCTCAGCATAATATCTAATGACCTCATGATCATACTCTGTCATCCATTTGACTTTTAACTCTCACTACTCCCCCAGTTTGCTTCTATATTCCAGACACCAACCTGCTAGAGTTAGCAAATGCAGCACCTCTTCCAACGTGGCATCTGGCTGTGCACGTGACACCCTCGGCTTGGCTTTCCTTCCCTCACGCTCGTGCCCTCATTCAGACCTTCCCCAGTGAACCCATCTATAAGCAGCACATTCCTCAGTGTTCTTTCCCACAATGCGTTTCCCTCAGGTGTCAAACATTTATCACATTCATCAATGTTATATTTGTTTTCAGTTTTATTTTCATGTTTTCCTCAGTAGACTCCAAACTCCCTGAGAGCAGAGCTCAGAACTCTCTTAGTGTCAGTACCTACGTATAGTAGGTGCTGCATTAATACTTGTGGAATGAATGAAGAGCGAGGCTCTGGCTGTGAGAAAGGCAGTGTAGAACGAGACAGAACTAAACCAGGTGCATTTCAGGAGGAGTTTCTGAGCAGTACTTGAAGATAAAGGGCCTGAATAACTAGTGGGCCAAGTAGCTGTGATTTTACTACACCCCGCACCACCCCTATGACATTCTATTCTTAAAGAAATGCCTGGGGAAATAACACTTACACTATTGAATAGAAATACATATGCTTAAAGGGATATACTGAAGGAGAAAAGAGCTTAGGCAGAGAGAGAGAGAGAGAGAGAGAGAGAGAGGAAGAAAGGAAGGAAAAGAGGGAGGGAGGGGGGAGGTAAGGAGGGAGGGAGGGAAGGAAGGAAGGAAGAAAGGGAGAAAGAAGGAAAGAAAGAAAGAAAGAAAAAGAGGGAGGGAAGGAGGAACAAAGGAAAAGAGAAAGAAGGAAAGAGAGAAAAAGAAACGGAAAAGAAAGAAGGGTAGGAGGAATAAACATCATTATAAACACTAAGAAAGAGCTTCATCCACCAGAGGGCAGACAGCAGAAGCAAGAAGAACTACAATGGTGCAGCCTGTGGAACAAAACCATAGTCACAGAAAGACAGACAAGATGAAAAGGCAGAGGGCTGTGTACCAGATGAAGGAACAAAATAAAACCCCAGAAAAATAACTAAATGAAATGGAGATGGGCAACCTTCCAGAAAAAGAATTCAGAATAATGATACTGAAGATGATCCAGGACCTCGGAAAAACAATGGAGGCAAAGATCGAGAAGACGGAAGAAATGTTTAACAAAGACCTAGAAGAATTAAAGAACAAACAAACAGAGATGAACAACACAGTAACTGAAATGAAAAATACACTAGAAAGAATCAATAGCAGAATAACAGAGAGACAAGAATGGGTAAGTCACATGGAAGACAGAATGGTGGAATTCACTTCTGAGGAACAGAATAAAGAGAAAAGAATAAAAAGAAATGAAGACAGCCTAAGAGACCTCTGGGACAACATTAAACGTGACAACATTCTCCCAGAAGGAGAAGAGACAGAGAAAGGACCTGAGAATATATTTGAAGAGATCATAGTTGAAAACTTCCCTAACATGGGAAAGGAAATATCCACCCAAGTCCAGGAAGTGTAGAGAGTCCCATACAGGATAAACCCAAGGAGAAAAACGCCAAGGCACATAGAAATCAAATTGGCAAAAATTAAGGACAAAGAAAAATTATTGAAAGCAGCAAGAGAAAAATGACAAATAACATACAAAGGGACTTGCATAAGGTTGACAGCTGATTTCTCAGCAGAAACTCTACAAGCCAGAAGGGAGTGGCATGATATACTTAAAGTGATGAAAGGGAAGAACCTACAACCAAGATTACTCTACCCGGCAAGGATCTCATTCAGATTCCATGGAGAAATCAAAAGCTTTACAGACAAGCAAAAGCTAAGAGAATTCAGCACCACCAAACCAGCTCTACAACAAATGATAAAGGAACTTCTCTAAGTGGGAAATAAGAGAGAAGAAAACGACCTACAAAAACAAACCCCTCAAAATTAAGAAAATGGTAATAGGAACATACATATCGATAATTACCTTAAACGTGAATGGATTAAATGCTCCAACCAAAAGACACAGGCTTGCTGAATGGATACAAAAACAAGACCCATATATATGCTGTCTACAAGAGACCCACTTCAGACCTAGGGACACATACAGACTTAAAGTGAGGGGATAGAAAAAGATATTCCATGCAAATGGAAATCAAAAGAAAGCTGGAGTAGCAATACTCATATCAGATAAAATGGACTTTAAAATAAAGAATGTTACAAGAGACAAGGGAGGACAGTAAGTAATGATCAAGGGATCAATCCATTTACTGAATAACCAAGAAATCACTGAAAAAATCAAAGAGGAAATCAAAAACTACCTAGAGACAAATGTCAATGAAAACACGACAATCCGAAACCTATGGGATGCAGCAAAAGCAGTTCTAACAGGGAAGTTTATAGTTATATAAGCCTACCTCAAAAAACAAGAAAAATCTCAAATAAACAATCTAACATTACACCTAAAGAAACTAGAAAAGTAAGAACAAACAAACAAACAAAAAAAACAAACAAAACCCAAAGTTAGCAGAAAGAAAGAAATCATAAAGATCAGAGCAGAAATAAATGAAATAGAAACAAAGAAAACAATAGCAAAGATCAACAAAACTAAAAGATGGTTCTTTGAGAAGATAAACATGGCTAGGCCCGTGAGCCATGGCCACTGAGCCTGCGCGTCTGGAGCCTGTGATCCGCAACAGGAGAGGCCACAACAGTGAGAAGCCCGTGTACCGCAAAAAAAACCCCAAATCTTCCAGCAAACAAAAGTCCAGGACCAGAAGGCTTCACAGGTGAATTCTATCATTTAGAGAAGAGCAAACACCAATCTTGAACTTGAGTTATTTGTAGAGACGTGGATGGATCTAGAGACTGTCATACATAGTGAAGTCAGAAAGAGAAAAACAAATATCGTATATTAATGCATATACGTGGAACCTAGAAAATGGTACAGATGAACCGGTTTGCAGAGCAGAAATTGAGACACAGATGTAGGGAACAAATGTATGGACACCAAGGGGGGAATGCAGCAGGGGGGTGTGGTGGTGGTGGTGGGATGAAGTGGGAGATTGGGATTAACATGTATACACTGGTGTGTATAAAATGGATGACTAATAAGAAAAAAATAAATAAATAAACATAAAAAAAAACCACTAAGGAAACCTAGGTAGCTTCTAGTTAAGAAAATTACTTACTTCTTAACTAAAAATGGGTGTGACTGATATAAAACCACAAAGAGGAGAAAATATGGGGCAAATGGACCCATATAAGAAGCATACTCTTGTCTACTGAATACAGTTTTGATTCTATCATTCACTCTGGTGCCTTAGGAAAATCCACGGGTCATGTGTGCCCATATAATCCATAGGGCATGCAGGTCAGTTGGAGAACATGGCTGAGTACAGGAGCGTGGGCAATGGACAGTGAGCTCAGGAACATCTTTCTGTGGAATAAACAGAGAAGGAGCATTGCTTGTCCTGCCGCAGAAGGGAGGGAGAAAAAGGGGAGGGAGGGAAGGAAGAAAGAAAACTGTACCCTGTTTGATAATGAATACCACAACGCTCAAGAGCTGAGGTGAAACGCATAGATGGAACTTTAAGACATTTTCTAGAATATTCCATACATCACATGCATTCGATTGGTACCACAATCTCCTAGGGCACTGTCAGCAAAAAGGTGGAAAGGGAAGCATTGAAACTAGACAAAACGTTTTGTTCCTTGAGGCATATTTCTACACCAAGAATGCTAGTGGATAAAGCTGCCTCTAGGGGACAGCAAAATCAGACAACTGGGAAGTGCCCTGGGGAAACATCTCATCTTATTCATTGGATGAGCAAAGATTTTGAGAGGTGAAGTGCTATGCCCAAGTTCTCACCGCTATGAGGGGACGAGCTAGAGTAGAGGCTCCCTAGCTCCCAGGCTGACTTACTTTTCACAGAATCACTAGATCAGGATCACTGATTTGTGAGAAAAGAAGTCTTGAGCAGCAAAGGGAACATTGGAGACTACTTACTAAAAATGGGCAAGCAGAGTGACTGCCTAGACTAGGAAGAGAAAATAAATACAATTGCCAGAATCATGAGGGTGGAAATAGAAGATATTAAAACTCAATTTTGCTAACCTATGGATTCAAGCAAGAATATAGCAGCAGGATAGGTTTCCCCAGAGATGCTGGAGTTCAGCCTATGTAGTTACTAGTATAAAGTAGCCCATAAAGTAAATATTCATTTTGCACAAATTAGAAGAGAACTGGTTTTCACTGCAATCTGTCAAAGAAACAAACAGATTAAATTTCAGCACTAGTTTCCATCGGCTACCAATATTGATATTCTGGAAACCGTCTGCAAATGACTGATACAGCAAAGCCCCAAACTGGAATGTGTGCTGGGTGCTTAATGCATTCTGTGACTTTGTTCATTACTTCAAGGGAGTGGTCAGCACATTCTAAGCAAATGGCTCACAGGGCAGCACATTCAGAATCAGTTTGGGTTAGGCTGCTAATTGTAAATTGTGGAGATGTTTGCAAACGCTTGTATGTGTATGAGTTCCTTGAGGACAAGATGGAGATTAAGAAGAATGGGGAAACTTGCCGATGCTCAGATGCAGGCAGATCTTGAACCTGAGATCACTACGACAGCCTTCTATTTTGCAGTCCCAAACAATGAGATTCGGTTGAAGTTTACCAGCAGCATCTCTAAGCTGCCAGATTTCTGGGTCATGGATAAAAATCCATGGGTTTTTTGTTTTGTTTGTTGTATGTTCATTTTTGAGTCAAGAAATAGGTCTTCTTGACATGGTTACAAAATAAACAAAAATGGGCAATGAAGAAAAATTTCCTGAGGAGCATCTTCATATCAAAAGCCTCCTCTTGGGCTTCCCTGGTGGTGCAGTGGTTGCGAGTCCACCTGCCGATGCGGGGGACGTGGGTTCATGCCCCGGTCCGGGGGCATCCCACATGCCACGGAGCGGCTGGGCCCATGAGCCATGGCCGCTGGGCCTGTGCGTCCAGAGCCTGTGCTCCGCAGCGGGAGAGGCCACAGCAGTGAGAGGCCGCATACCACACAAAAAAAAAAAAAAGCCTGCTCTTTACTTAAATAAGTGAATAGGCTTCAGGTGGTCCTAGTATCACTATTATTGGATAACAATAATTCCGCCCTTTGGTAGAAGCCCATTTACTCTGACTGCTGACCGTGTGTGTCTGCGAAGACGGAGCAAGGGACCAGAACCAGCCAACCAGAGTATTCTGAAAGCACACGCTTCCCCTAAAGGGTCAAAAGACACCAAATACTAGCAACAACCAGGCTACCGCTTTGAGCCCCCAAATATTCATTTACTCTTCGGCATCTCATTTTCATAATCAAAGCCTTAACACCATCTTGAAAAGAGAAAGAATTCACTGGGTAGGATTATAACAATCAGGAAATTTTTAACAGAAACACAAAACCTGAAAACTCCTATAAATCTGCTGGATAGTGAGGACAGGACAAGAGAGAAAGGAATGAGGAGAATTTGCCTGGTACTTGATGCAGAGAGCAAACTCATCTGGGAAAAGTCTAGAGCATATTTCATTCTCTTGTGAAAAATATCCAATAGGCACTCAAACAAGATTCTAAACAGAACTCATTTGACAGTTTTTGCAGTAGGCAAAATACCTTCAATTAATTAGAAAGGCAAAACCATGGGTATACATATACAAAATGCAGATGTGCAGAAATAAATACCATCTTGGGCTGGCCCAGATCCAGGTAAACATGGGCCCTGAAGACCTCCCTAATTTTAGTGGACTGAAGTCTGGAAAAGTGATTAACTATCTAAATGCAAGTGTAACCGGCCCTGTGCCCCCAGGGAACGCCAGGAGAGAAAGGAAGGCCCTTATATACTAATTAAAAGTCCGAGCTTTTGCCCCATGGAATGCAAAATGGCTTTGGACACAGGAAACTGTTCTTTATCCAGCTACACTCATAAAGCTGTCAATAAGCTGAGAAAGTGGCCTTGATGGTGTGAAAAAAAAAAAACACCTCTTTTAAAGTACTGGCTGCTAATAAAAATCTTTTCTGTTCAATGAAGTCCAACAAATCATCTAGGATCATATAAATAGCAAATTTAACAGCAAATTAGCAAGGCTTATAAAATATATGACCACTCAGGCAGCAAGGAAAGCCAAAAGTCAAGGTTGGAGAATCACTAAATTATGGTTGAAAGATATTTTTTTCTTTTTATGCCTTTCACTGGAAGCCTTTAAAAATGTATTCTGAATGATTAAACTGCTTTTCGAAGGGGATATAATTAAACTAGCTGTGTTTGATACCCTTGATAACCACCCAAAAAGAAGTAATGATTTGCACGGCATGAGAGATCTGTGCAGAGCATCCAAGGCTACCTGTGTCTAGTATACCATCTTCTGGTTATCTGGTAATGAATTTTAGACTTATTGCACAAAGACAGTCATTGCAGTCATGAAAAAAAGATGGCACTGTCTCTACATTTTCTAATACTTTCAGAAAAATAGCTACTTCCCTTTATGAAACTGACAACCATTTAAAGAGTTTCTGATAAAACAAGGAGCTAGATTCTGCTTTGAAGAAGTCATTAATACAAGTCATACATTAATCCCAGGAGATTTAACTGTAAATTCCCAACTGTTTTCTTTCCTCTGTTACAGAGATTCTCATTAGTTGTGCCCTAGAACAGCGGTTCCCCAACCTTTTTGGCACCAGGGACCGTGTTCGTGGAAGACAGCCTTTCCAGGGACCGGGGTGGGGTGGGGCGGTTTCGGGATGACTCAAGCGCATTACAGGTATTGTGTACTGTATTTCTATTACTACAGTAGCTCCACCTCAGAGCATCAGGCCTTAGGTCCCTGGCGTTGGGGACCCCTGCCCTAGAACACACGTAGGGTCATTACTAAACTGTCACCTTCCTAATGTTTCATGAAAGGTTATGGAGATTCTTTATGACAACCAAATTCTCAGAGCTGGTAACTTTGCAATAAAAAGTCCTGCCTAGAGCCCGTGCTCCGCAACAAGAGAAGCCACCACAATGAGAAGCCCACGCACCGCAACAGAGTAGTAGCCCCCGCTCGCTGCAACTAGAGAAAGCACGCACGCAGCAAGGAAGACCCAACACAGCCAAAAATAAATAAATAAAATAAATAAATTTTAAATATCATATTAAGGGAAAAAAACAGTCCTTTTCACCAAATCCTGGCACACACAATTTCTCCTTGGCTCTGAAACATTTTTAGAAAAATTTAAAAAGGAAAAAAAATCCAACACGTTTGAAGTTTCTGTCTTTAATAACTATTGGAGTTGATGTGTTGAAGATGAGTTCTTGACTGGTTATCCTAAGGTATTTCTCTGCTTCCCAAAATTTGTTTCTAAGGAAGCTTTTTCAAGAACATCTGGAAAGATGACGGCTGAGAGTAACATCTCATTCTTTCCCTTCAACCTCCTCACCTCTTAAAAATGAAAGAAAATGACTATCAGAAATAAAAAGGAGGGAGGGAAACCATGGGTTCTTCTCCAGCACTGAAACAAGGAAAGAGGAAACCTGTTTCCTGCAGACTTTGTCACCCAGAAGTAAGGATGCGCATACCAGTGATGGAGACAGACAGGAGGTGACTGTTCCAGGCACCAGAGCAGCACTGCCTAGCAGAAACGTGATGCGGCACACAAATGTGAGCCACATATGTGCTTTTACCTTTTCTAGCAGCCCCATTCTTTTAATAAAAGTAGAAACAAGCTGGTAACGTTCATTTTAATAATATTTTTTATTTAACCCAATATATTCAAAGTGTTATCATAGCAACATGTGGTCAGTTTATAAAAATCATTAAAGAAATAGTTTACTTTTTTGGGTACTACATCTTCGAAATCCAGTGTGTATTTTGTACTCACAGCACATCTCAAGTTGGATGAACCACATTTCCTGTGTTCAATAGCCACATGGGGGTAGGAGCTACCATATTGGGAAGTGTCGATTTATAGGGCAAGTGCAAGTATGCTAAGCAGAGAACCAGGGACACAAGCTTTCTCCTTGAAACATCGCCCCAGAATCGGTAATGCATGTTTCCTCCTCTCCCCCAAATCTCTGCCCTATGCCTGAGGAAGATACAGCTGTACCATTTACTGGCTGGAATTCAAACAGTACAGAAAATCACATTCAGAAAAACTGCTTCCTCTTACATCTTCTTTCTGGCCACCCCCTTAAATACATATACACATATATACAGCACCTCCTCATTTTAATAAGTACAAAGAAGAAAAATCACATAAAGTCCAAATTTCATGACAAGGATTTTTAAGTAATATAATAATTATTTAAAAAGAAAGAAAATGACTTAACATGATGATTAAATTTAACACTTATATTGAGAACCTATTAAGAGCCCCCAAATTCTGCTAAGTGTTAAGAAGGATACAAAAAAAATGAAAGCTCTCTAGGAGATCCACTCTTGGGGGAAAAAGACACAGAAACACGTGAAATATCTGAATAACAAGGAAATAAGCATGTTATAAACCACCAAAATGAAGGTGGGAAGAGGAGGGCCAAAACGACCAAGTTAGAGGGAACAGACCACACAGGATACCAACCGCAAATTCGGGGGCTGTCTCAGTCGGTTCAGACTGCTGTAATAAGAATGTCACAGACTGGGTGACTTAAACAACAAACATTTATTTCTCACAGTTCTGGAGGCTGAAAAGTCCAAGATCAAGGCACCAGCAGATTCAGTGTCTGGTGAGAGCCCACTTCCTGGTTCATAGACCACTGTCTTCTCTCTGTGGCCTCACATGGTAGAAGGGGTGAGGAAGGTCCCTGGGGTCTCTTTCATAAAGGCACTAATCCCATTCATGACAACTCCACCTTCATGACCTAATCTCCAAATGCCCCACTTCCAAATGCCATCACATGGTGGGGGGGTGTTAGGATCTTAACATATGGATTGGCAGGGGGTGGGGGGGTGGATAAAAACATTCAGTCCATAACAGGGGGTTTCTAAAATCACTTAGGTTTGATAATTCACTGAAAGGACTCACTGGACTCATTGAAAGCTGTTATACTCACAGTTATGGTTAATTACAGGGAAAAAACACAGATTAAAATCAGCCAAGGGAAGGGACACACAGAGGGCAGAGTCCAGGAAATTTCCAAATGCAGAGCTTTCAGTTATCCTCTCCCTGTGGATTTGTGGAAGGAGTTAACTCCTCCCAGCTGCTATGTGTGACAATATGCAGGGTGTATTACCAACCACGGAAGTTCACCTCAGCCTTTGGTGTCCAGAGCTTTTATTGGGACTCCATCCCATACCGCCTGCATGACTGACCTTTATTGTCCAGCTTCTCCCTGAGGTGGGGTCACTTCCTTTGGTCTCCAGTCCCTCCAAGGACCAGAACTGACACCACATGGACCAAAGGCCCCAACATGAATCACACTGTTAGACTGTCCAGTGGCCAAAGCCCCCAGGCAAACATAAACACTTCTATGAGGCAGGATATCCCAGATGCCCAGAGATCACCTTCCAATAGCTGAAGACGAAGGCCAGGCAGCCCTTTGGATAAGGTTAATTCTTCATTAGCCAAAAGGGTACAGAAATGCAGAATATGGAAAATCAGGGTGGACTGGAGTAATTAGAAAGGATATGGGATTTTCATTCAGCACTTTAAACATTAAAGTGAATTACATTCTAGTGAGAAATGGAAAAGCTTTAGAATCATGGAGTAAGAAAGCAGGAAAATGCACATTAAAAGAGTATTTTTAGAAGATTAAAGTGATTATGAACTCTGCTTTTCCCTCTATCTCTTCCCACTCTCTTCCTAGGAAATCAGATCCAGTCTCTCAGTCTCTTGTTGGCAAATAAGTCGGCAGTGCTCTAATTTACACGTCTAGACTCGAATTCTATCTGGAGCTCTAGACTCATAGGACCTACAGCTGATCTGAAACTTCCACTGGTATGCCAAATGGGCATCTCAAGATGCCCAAAGGCGTGGATGCAGAGCACAGGAGATGTGGCGGGGTCTCAGCCCCTGCTCCAGAAATGAGGGAGATTAACACAAACCAGACATTTCCAACTGGCCACACAAGTCTGAGAGGGCAGGGGGAAACAGATCTAGACATTCATAAAAAAATAAACCTAAACTCAAGCACTCAGTCTTGTGCCCCCCAAAGGGTCTGATATAGGGAACTCACTCACCATCCCAGTCCCCACACTGCCCTGTCAGCATCAAAAAGAAAGCTCAGCACACACGAAAGGCTTTGGTGTATCCAAAGCCTTGTCCCATCCACCTCTCATCTCAATATGGCACCATGAGTGACCCAGTTGCTCAGGCAAAAACATCAAGCCATCTTTATCCATCTTCCTCTCTCAATCAACATCTACCTTATCCAGCAGCAGTAACACCCCAAATCCAAATTTTGTCTTAAATTTGACCATATCCAGTCAACCCCACTGCCACAATCCTAGTCCAAGCCACCATCTCACTTAAATTCACTGATAGTCTACTCAGGAGGTGTCTTCTTTCCCTCCACAATCCGTTTATTCTCCCACCGCAGCTCAAGTACTCTCTATAGAGTATAAAGCATATTGTGTTACACCTGTACTTCAAGCCCTTCAATGGAGCTTCCCAGCTCCTTTAAAATAATATACAGACCCCCATCATCACCCTCAAAACTCTGAATGGCTTGACCACCTCAGATTTTTATCTTGCATGGTTCTTTCTTATTCTCCAGCCACACTGGCTGTTCCTTGAACACAATAAGCTTCTTTTCACCTTTGGGTCTCTGCAGGCTATTTTCTCTCTCTTTTGAACACTTTTCTCTCAGATCTTCCATTGGCTGGTATCTTCTTATAATTTGGGTCTCAGGTCAAGAATAAGCTCCACCAAGAGGTCTTCCTTGACCATCCAATCTGAGTGGCAGCCACTTTCAATCACTATAAAAGCACCCTGTTTTATTCCCTTCATATCAATATCACTCTCTTGACTTAGTTTGTGTATTGTTTACCTGTCTAGTGTCTTTCTCTCTTACTAGGATATAAACGTCAAGCAAGTAAAATGTGGTCCATTTTGCTTACTTCTCTGTGTCCAGTTTCAAACACAGAGATGGACACATAATACCTGTGTGTCCTCATCGGATACTTGTTGAATGAACCGTAATGGCATTCAGGATTTACTGAAGGTATTCAGAATTCTTAAGAAGGAAAAGCCTGTTTTTTCATGCTTCCTCTTTCTTCAAACTCTTTTTTTTTGTCTGCAACTCCTACTCTCCAACACTAAATTATAATTACCTTTTCCTCCACCTTATCATAACTAGTTCCTTCAAAAAAGCTAAGGCAACCATTTACTCTAAAATGTAAATGACTGATAAAGTTAAGTGTGTTAAGGCTTTGGAAGTTGGAATAAAGCATGAAGTCAGTGATTTTCTGACCATGATAGTCCCAAACCACGTAAGGTGAAGTTCTCAGTTCCTCAATTCATCCTATTTTTCTATTTGAGTATTTCTTCATGCTGAGCTCTCCAGAGTACATAGTCACCTTGTATCTTTTTTAGTTAATGATGATCACACAGGTGATTTTACAGCCAAGGGAATGGACCCTCAATGATAACCTTTCTAGCCAACTGAGCTAGAGATTCTGGAGTCTTCCTCTGTGCCCTTAAAATGTGTCTACCTGAGTACACACAGCGCTGGTTACAGGAATAAGGAAAATAGAAGTACAAAGTATTTTAATATTATTTATGGGTACTTAGTGAGATTCTAGACTAAACTTTAGGGAGCAGTGGGAGGCAAAGGGGAGAGATACTTTAAATCAACAACTGCAACCGGTAACTGCTTGGAAATACGGGACAACAAATAGAATAAAGAATCAAATGTGATGCCAAGATACCGAGCCTTGTTGCAAAAGGAACAATAGAACGCTTTGATGAAAACAGAAATATTGAGATGTGTAAATAATTATGTTGGGGAATAACATGTAAAGATTGGAGTAGTGGTAAAACAGCAATCCATAAATGTCAAAGTTAGGAACTATGCGAACGGAGTTAAATAGTAGCTTGAGGCTAGAGATCAGACTCTGGTAACCCATGGCCATGTCTGCACATGGAAAGACCCCGAAGTGATACAGATGAGAAATTCCTAGGTCCTGAAACAGGCACAGACAAAAGGGAAATATCATAACTTGTGGTACAGGCACAGAGAATTGTAGTTCCATTAATATGAATCACCAAGTATTTAACAACTCAGAATGCAGAAATAAGGCTTGGGTGACATCATGCTCTGAGCGGCAAAATCACCACGGTAACAAACTATTTCTGGGTGCTGGTGTGGCTATTCCAACAGGGTAGATAATAAAAATCTGGGAGTCCCTTTGTTCAACTTCCTCCGGATCTATTAGCTCTGAGTGGTCGGCCAACTGTCACAACTGCCCTGGGTGCACACATTCTCAGGAAGAGTCCTGCTCCCTGAGACATCTCCTTTCTCTATGCTGGCTTCATGTCATTTTTTATTCTTATTGAAGCTGATGAGTAGACACAGAAAGTGTTTCAGACAATCATTTCTAAGATACTTAAATCCACTGTTTGTCTTCCAAGATCCAAGCCTATGACACGAAAATTTTATATTAAAAGTAATAGGGCTTCCCTGGTGGTGCAGTGGTTGAGAGTCCACCTGCCAATGCAGGGGACACGGGTTCGTGCCCCGGTCTGGGAAGATCCCACATGCCGCGGAGCAGCTGGGCCCATGAGCCATGACCACTGAGCCTGCGCGTCCAGAGCCTGTGCTCTACAACAGGAGAGGCCGCGACAGTGAGAGGCCCGGGTACCCCCCCCAAAAAAAAATAATAAAACATTTTATATGAAAAGCAACAAAACATAAAGTCATCAGAAAAGAGAGATAAGCAGTAAGTCTATACCCTCAACTTCCTCGATGTAAAAATAGGATTATATTAGAAGGCATGGGCTCCTGCCAGTCAATTAGGTAAAATTAACCCCATTCAAATTGAACCCTAGCTATTTTCTGATCTTTTGCTGTCAGGGACTTCAAAACAAAGCTTTTGGATTTCTTCACTTTTGCTTTCTTCTCACTAACTTCACTGCCTACTCTAGGCTGATGATCACCATGGGAGAATGACCCTCTGATGAGCCTGTCACCTTCTGCCAGAGACCATGGAGGATGCCCCATTTTGTCCTCATGGACAGAACTGTTTCCTTGAGTCCAAACTTGAGTTCTGGTTGCCTAGGCCACCCACCAGTGGAGGTGCAACTCAGAGTTCATGCTCCTGAAGAAAGCGAGCTGCCCAGAAACTGCTTCTGGGAGTAGATGTTGACTGACACACACACCTCCCTCGGCTTCTAGCAGAGAGTGAAAGACGGGGTCTCACCTAGACTATGAAACCACTCCTTGCCCCAGACGAAAGGTCTTGCCCCAGGACTGAGCACATTTCAGGGTGACTATGGATCGACTGCATAATGCCCTCTACCCCCAAAAGATACCCACATCCTAACCCCTGGAACCTGGGAATGTTACTTCATATGGCAAAAAACAAAAGTTTGCAAATGTTATGAAAGCTCTTGACATGGGGAGATTACCCTGGATTATGAGAGTGGGCCCTAAAAACAATACATATACCCTTTAAAGAGGGGGCCAGAAAGAGATTACACCACAGCAGAGAGGAGGCCATGTGATCACAGAGGCAGAGGTAGGAGAGATGCACCTGCAAGCCAAGGAACAAGCACCAACAACACCAGAAGCTAGAAGAGGCAAGAAATAGATTCTTCCTTGGAGCCTCTGGAGGGAGGGTGGCCCTGCTGACACCTTAATTTCAGCTCAGAGATACTGACTTCAGACTTCTGGCTTCCAAATCAGCGAGAGAATAAATTTTTGTTGTTTTCAGACAGTAAGTTTGTGGTGATTTGTTACAGCAGCCTCAGGAAGCTAATACAGTGACTGACACAGAAATAGCACGAACCCCCTTCAAGAGAAATCCCCTCCCCACCCATGCATCCAGCAGAACAAATACAAAATTATCCAGTACCTGTGTGTTGTCCAAGGGCAGGGTTATTCAATTCTAGCCATGAAAAGGAATATATGTTTAAATACCTGGTACTTAATTTTCATTACTAAGGGTTTTTTCCCCAACTTTTGCAAACAGACAGCAAACATAATCTTATAAAGGCAATTTGCTAGTTAAGATTGTAACTTTAATATAAATTATCTAAAATAGCCACCACTGACTCAAACATTATGAAAAAGTACAATTCTTTTCTATCACAAAAGATGTACTGAGAACTGCAGAAAAGCTCCAAAAAAATTGAAACTGTAGGTGATTTCTTGTCATGAAATATACATCGTTAATTTTTTCCTCCACTCTTTGCTCTGTGCATATATAAATATTTTTATTGCAAAGTAGGGATTGCACGATACAAGATCTTTTATAATCTTTTCATTTGGGGCTTAATAATGTGACATTTTTGTGATTATTTTCCCTTCTCATTAAATACTCACCTAAAGCATGTTTTCATGACCACATAGAGTTTTTCATTTTTGGATCTTACAATAAGGATTTTAATTTTTAGATAATCCATCTATCAGTCCATTTACATATCTATTTACCTTTGAAAGTATGCTTAGAAATCCATTATGTTTTCTTTTAGTATTTTTATGGTGTCTGTTAGAGCATTAATCTACCTGGAATTTATTTTAATACATGATTTGGCAACATGAGCTATTTTTTTTTTTTTCAAATGGCTCAGTAGTTGTGAGTCAGCAAGCTGTGAGATGAAGGATGTTTTCTCCACTGGTTTGACATATACTAACTTCCAATTTATTTTTTTAGGCTTACTCCCAGATATCATATTCTATTCCACTGGCCAGGGTGCTTATTCCTCATCATAAAAAATTACGGAAACTTTATATGATCGAGCAACTCTCTCCTCAAGACTGTTATTTTTCAAAACCATCCCACTTCTTCTCAGGCATTTAATTTGGTCAAATTCAATATTTTAAATGTTAAGATTTTAATTGAAAACTACTTTTTAACTGCAGAGGTTCATTTGGAGATGACAATGCATATTTACATATCTTGTTATCTAAGAATAAGTTTTCTAACCATTTATGAAGGATCTCTTCTCCATCATCAAATATTTTCCTCCAACAATGATCGCTCTCCAGCATAAGTAGTTGATTCCTTCCTGGATTATTTTAATCAGCAAATAAATATGATCTACTTTGTATCTTCCTTGGGGGAACAAAAGTTATCCCAAACCCCACATCCTCATATTTCTCTTTCCCTGCACGTTAAAACCTTTGGGAACAACTGTCTGCAATTACTAATTACACTAACTCACCTTTCATTAACTATTTAACCTACTTAAAAGGAGGTTCTTAACTGAATCACCTGTTTACACCAGAAACTAATACAACATTGTAAATCAACTATACTTCAATTTTAAAACAGTAAAAAAAAAAAGTAAAAACAAAATAACTCCGAGGGCTTCCCTGGTGGCGCAGTGGTTGAGAGTCAGCCTGCCGATGCAGGGGACACGGGTTCGGGCCCCGGTCCGGGAAGATCCCACATGCCACGGAGCGGCTGGGCCCGTGAGCCATGGCCGCTGAGCCTGCGCGTCCGGAGCCTGTGCTCCGCAACGGGAGAGGCACAACAGTGAGAGGCCCACGTAACGCAAACTAAACAAAACAAACAAACAAAAAACTCCGAGATACTTCTCATAATGGTCCTCCACAACGATTCCTGGAAGGACATCAAAAACCTCCCTGCTGTGAAAGCCAGAAGCTTCTCTAGCCTCCTCATTTCTGGCCTCCCAGCAGTCGACCCCTCGCTCCTTGAAAACGTTTCACCTCTTGGCTTCTATGATCTCACAGGGGTGCTCCTCCTTCGACCTTGTCACCGGCAAAGCCCATGAACAATTCCCGGGAAATAAACACAGAAATAAACATAGAACCTGGGTAATAAAATAAAGTCTAACCTTTTTTTTCCTCTGTGCTGAGTCCAGTCTCCCTTGCTCACAGGGGTCTGCGTGCAGAGGCCTCACACGGGCCCTCCAACCCGGAACTCCCGGTGCAAAACTGCCGCATCTGCACCTCAGCTCGGGGCTGTGCGCAGACGCGCAGTGCACGACGGTCCAAGATGGCGGCTGCGGGCCGTGCGCAGAGACGCTGCGTCCCACCCTGAGATCTCGCGAGAACCCCACCACCCTCCCCTCTGACGAGACCCTATAAAGCAGCCCTGCCCCAGCTTGTCGGGAAGCTTGTCCTCTAGAGCAGGAGCTTGGCGTCTGCATTCTCAGATCCAAGAACAAAACTTTCCTTTGCTTATGAACTGAACTCGGTCTTGTTCTCTTGGCTCCAATGACACCGGCAGAAGGACCCTTGCTGGAGACCAGCTCAGGAGGCTCGGTAACAAAATTTTGACACCCCAGATGGGACAGACTGTGGCCTTTCTCGCCTGCACCCTCCTCTAGGCTCCGGGCTCGTCCTGGCTCCAACGGGAGGACGGTAGAGGCTTTGGGAGGTTCGTGAGCGTGAGGGACTCTGATCTCTGAGGACTCTCTGACCGGGTAGAACGCGGCAGCCTGGGGCCGAATTCAGAACAACTCTGCCCAGCAAACTGACACCCGGGTGTGGAGCGCACCCAGCTTGGCCCCCAGAGTCATCAGGACCACGTCCCCTCGAGGGGACCACACTGTGGCATCGTTAGGGGTCGGGCACTGAAAGTGACGCGTGTCTGCCGCTGCCTCCAGCTGGCCTTCCCGCGGTGCCGACCCCGGGGGTGGCGGGGACCTGTGGATAAGAGGAGCCACGGCATGTCGCCAGTAGTGCGGCCCCCTCGACCCCAGTACAAGGCATAGCAGCCGCACCAGGGTGTCTAGCCCTCCTCGTCCACCTCCAGGGGTCAACCATAGCATCCTCCACGGTCACTTCTGGTTTGGTGAAGGTCAGGGGACAGCCCAGTGAGCCAAAGGATGAGACTTGGGAAAGGCCCAGGTAATGAGGATGCCTAAGAAAATAGAACGAGGACTCTCGATCCAAGTTCAGGAAAGGACTCCAGGGATGCCCAGGGGCAAAAGGGTCCCAAGGTTGCCACACGACCTGTGATGTGGCCTCATCTGGGCAGCACTGGTTTCTCGGAGGTGAGCTGGGGAGCCCTGAGAGCCCCTCGCAAGACCAGGAACCCCATTCTCGGGAGTGAAGCCCTGTGAGCTGCTGGCGAGATCAGAGAACAGGAAACACCCATCGACCAAACTTCCCAGGCTCGCCTCCCAGGGTCCGCACAGGATCCTCGCTGTTCCAGTGAATGGGTGAGTACCCTGGGGAACCCCTCATGCCTTTAACTCTCACCCAGCGGGAAGTCTGAAAAACTCCTCCTTTTCTGTCTAAAGGAGGAAAGAGAAGACCCCCTCCCCCGCTCCCTCAGACAGCAGCGCCACCCCCCAAGGGACCAACCTGCTCCGGCCAGGTTGTTCTGGCTAAGAAGGGACTGACTATCTCAAGCTTGGACCATTACAAATTCAAGGGGGACCCCAGTTATATCAGAGTCCATGCCATTTGGACGCCTCCTATTTGGGTCTTTTAAGGAATCTATTAACAGTTTGCTGCTGGGTCCGAATTTCCCAAGAAATCTTTGAGTCAAATCTTATGACATTTGGGTGCCAACAAATCACTCCAACCGCCCCCTAAGTAGTTAGAAACAAATCCAAAACAGAGCATCTAAGCCAGCGGTCCCCAGCCTTTTTGGCATCAGGGACCCGTTTCGTGGAAGACAATTTTTTCACAGATGGGGCGGTGTGTATGTGCGGGGGCGGGGGGTGTGGCGGGGATGGCTCAGGCGGTAATGCGAGCGACAGGGAGCGACGGAGAGCAACAGATGAAGCCTTGCTTGCTCACCCGCCCCTCACCTCCTGCTGGGCGGCCAGATTCCTAACAGGCCTCAGACCAGTACCAGTCCACAGCTCGGGGGTTGGGGACCCCTGGTCTAAGGGATGGAGAACCAGACGTCCACTGAGCTGAAAGGTAGCCCGTTAGGGTGCGTCCTGCAGAAGCATCTCATCGTCCTGTGTGATACAACCTGGGCCCCAGACCAGCTAGGAGACAGGGAAGGTGGGCCCGGCAATGGGTCACAAACTAAGGTGACCCACTTAGGCTTCATTCTCATGGAAAGTCAGGGAAGCCCACCCCAGGAAAAGAACAAATTCATTTGCGGCCTCACCCCTCTTAAAGCTGGGAGACAGCTTAGGGGTTTCCTGGGAGTGGCCAGGTCTTGAGCATCTGGATCCCTAACTATGGTCTAATAGCTGGGCCTCTATGTGCAAAGTTGAAAGGAAAGGATGATGACCCTTTTGAATGGAACTCAGAATGCAAAGGGGCCTTTCGAGAATTGAAAAAGCAATTATGTCAGGCCCTGCCCTGACCCTCCCAGATTGAGCTAAACCCTCCGACCTTTGCGTTCATGAGAGAAGGGGCACAGCCCTTGGGGTATTAGCTCAGAAACTGGAGACCCTAACTCGTGTGGTTGCTTATTTATCTCGACGGTCAGATCAAACTGCTAAGGGATGGCCTCCTTACCTATTGGCAGTAACAGCTACTTCAACTCTGCTTAGGAGGCTGGAAAGTGAACATTTGCTCAGCCAATCACTGATCACTATATGGACTCCACACCGGGTCCAGGCTTTAGTAAGTTCTAAGGGAACAGAATGGCTATCCCCCAGAAGGTTGATTCAGCTTCAGGCTATGCTTTTAGACAACCCAGTGGCTACCATAAAAACCTGTCACATGCTAAATCCTGCCACCCTGCTACCAACAGAAACACGTATATACTAGTATATGTATGTTGATGAAAAATTAATCAGTCAGTCTAAGAAAGAAGTGGAAAATTTTATTCAAGCCAAATTGAGGACTGTAACCTGGGAAGCGCATCTCAGAAAAGCTTCAAGAACTCTTCTGGGGCTTCCCTGGTGGCTCAGTGGTTGAGAGTCCGCCTGCCAATGCAGGGGACACGGGTTCGTGCCCCGGTCCGGGAAGATCCCACATGGCACGGAGTGGCTGGGCCCGTGAGCCATGGCCACTGGGCCTGCGCGTCCGGAGCCTGTGCTCCACAACGGGAGAGGCCACAGCAGTGAGAGGCCTGCATACTGCAAAAAAAAAAAAAAAAAAAAGAACTCTAGGCACAGTTATATAAGTTTTTGAGACAGATGGTTGTACATTAAATGGCGTATTATTGACAGTTTACATGATTCAGATCTGTAAGGATAAAGTGGTTGGTCATCGTGACCCCTTACAAGATCAAGAAGGAGTGTTATCTTTTAAGTTGTCTTATTGGTGCGATGAGAATATTGTTCTCTGTGGTTGAGCAGGTATTTCTGCCCATGGCGGAGGTTTGGTCGATGCCTAATGCAGATACACAGTGCACAGTTTAGGGGAGAAAGGAGGCCAAAGGGAAGAGAAAAATGTCTTATGTTTAAATTTTTCTTGTCTCACCATAAAATCTGAACTCTATTTCATATATATATGTATATATGCAGGTATATATACTGGTATATTTGATATGTTGGCATTTTATTTAGGATATTTGATTTTACATATGAATCAGTCCCTATGTTCCATTTTTTATCCTATAATGTATATGTTAGGCTCTAGGATCAGAGATACGAAATTTTTTCATTTCTTTCTAAAGATTTGGCATATTTCATAACATAAATGTTTCACAAAAGTGAAGAACTGACCTGTAAGACTGTTTGTGGTTAGCCCTTTTTTAAAGAGGGTAAACGTTTGGTTTCTTTCCATAAATATTTTTTCTCTACTGCATTTTTAAATTCAGCAATCATATTTTTTACTAGAAAAATTTCTGATCTCATGTCAGTTTCCATTCCCTGTTTTTTGTTCTGTTTCCATTTTTTATAAGGTTATTAAAATTACAAAGATGAATTAAGTTCTTTGATGTTTTTCTTTTCCAACAAAAGTCTAAGACTTAGATTATACTTTGAAATGTATTTAAGATGGAAAATATTTTCATATGCTTTTATCAAGATTACTTCATTTGCTCCTTATCATGGACTTATAAGCCAGACGGGGCAACTTATATGAGATAAAACTTAGAAATGCATGGAATATCACAGCTTTGACATGAATTAGCATGATAAGAATTTAGGAAAATAAAAAAGGAAGTGAATTTATAGAGACGTAAAATTGACACTTTAAAAAGTAAATGAATAAGCCCAACATCTGGAATGTTATGCTATTCAATAAATGTTTATTGAATGAATGAACAAAATTCCCTTAGCAGCAAGTCAGTTGGAGTTAGCAGTGGAAGATAATTAAGCCTCAGTCTGACCTCTTATATGGGATTAGCATTCATATCATGAGCCTCTTGTGAAAAGCAGAAATTTGAAAACCCAGATGAATAGGCCCAGCAGAAAAAGAAATATTTCTCTAAGACTTTTACAGTTTTCTTTCTATTATTGGTCTTATTACATATCTCACTTTTCTATTTGTCTTCTGTTTCACTTCTATAATAAATCAGCCTTCATTTCTGGATAAATTGGACTTCACTGTTATCAATATTGTTTTTCCATCTTTTCATTAACAAGCTTAACAGCAGCAACGAAAAGCAAAGTAACCTTCACCTTTCAACTGAAAAAATTGGGTTGCAACAACCGTTCAATTTCAGGCTCATCCTCTCCTGCTCTTCTACATTCAACCTGGAGAGGTGATCGTGGGTCTGCATTGGGGGCAGCCTAGAGGGTGGTCCGCATGAGTGAGGCTGGGGTCATTGCAGGGGCAGGGTGAGAGGTCAGGCTTTCCCTGCTGCACCTGGAGGATTTATAAATGGGAATATTTTAGTCTCTGGCACAGGCCACTCCTTAGCCTGAGAGAGCACAAATATTTACAGAAGGAAAACCAAATAGGAGCACTGCTGCATTGCTGGGCTGGGCTGCTGAACTTAATGAAGGGTTTCTTTCTCCCTATGCATTTCAAAGCAGCCTGAACTAAGGATACTAAAGCAAACAGCATATCTGAGATTTAATGGAAAGGAAAACATACACGTAGCATAAAAGCCCCATTATCATCCCTTAGCACTTAATTTTGGGTAAAGTGCATCGCAGTGATGTTTTGATGCACCACTCTGTCCCCCTGCCGGGGAAGCAGGTCAGCTCCTCAGGCAGTGACACGGCTGGATGGCAACCGTCATGAGCCTCAGCCTCTTGCAGACCGAGAAGCAGTGATGTGCACCTATATTGGGTAGATTTATGGTGCTATGACACCCACCAGCAGTGCCAGGGAACAAGCCCCAGAGTCTGCAGTGATCTCTATAAGCTATAAGCTGTGATGGGAAGGCAAGGTCTACCAGGTGCCTTATAGGCTCGGCACATAACTTGATAACTTGCTTTTCTTTTCTCCTTTGGTCTTTTTGTTTTTAATTGGGATAATTAACAAACAGTAACATGTGCATGTTACCACAACACAGAGCAAGATAGAAAACATTTCCATCTCCCCAGAAAGTTCCTTGAGTCCTTTTTCATCGATCCACCCCCAAAACCAACCACTATTCGGAGTTTGATCACCATGGGTTAGTTATGCCTCTGCTGACATCACACAACATACATTCTTCCATGCTTGGGCTTCTTTTACTCAATGTAACTGACTGAGATTCATCCATGTTGTTGAGTGTAACAGCAGTTCCTTCTTTTTATATTAACGAGTAATATTATTTTGTACAAATATGAAACAGTTTATTCTTCTGTTGATGAACATTTGGGTTGTTGAGTTTAGGCTACTAGAATAGAGTTGCTTTAAACTTGTTTTTGTGCGAATATCTTTGGAAACATATGCACTGATTTCTCTTGGGTAGAATTGCTAGGTCAGACTCAGTAGGAAAATGCTTAACCTAAAAAAAAAAAGAACAGTTTTCTGAAGAGGCTGAACCACTTTACACTCCAAATAGCGATGTATGAGAATTTCAGTTGGTTAACATCCTTAAAGATACTTGGCCTTGTCAGATCTTTTAATTTCAGCTATTCAGGTGTGGTGGGCAGGTACAGCGATATCTCATTTGGGTTTTAATTTCACTAATGAATAGTGATGCTGGGCACCAACCTTTCAAATGCTGTTTGACAATTTGGGTACCTTCTTTGTGTAGGGTTAGATTGAGTTTTTTGCATATTTTTAACTGGATTGTTTGGTTTTGATTTACACGATTTATTTATTATTATTCTGGCAATGAGTTCTTAGCTAAATATGTGTGTGTGTGTCACTCTACTATTCCTTAATTTTGTATTCTCATCTATAAAATGGACCTAACACTATTTTTGAAGATTAAATGAGTTTATGTATTGTGCCTGATCCCACTTCTGTTTCCATGCCCCGGAATCAACACATTTCAAAAAGAAAAGTATAAATTAATATCAAACCATAAAACAAAAGGCCCTACCATCCATAAATTTTAAAACCCCTCCTAATGAATTCTTAAGTCAAAGAGGAAATCTAACAATCTGTAAAACTTCCGAAAATTAACAACAATGAAAATGTTATATATTAGACCCTACGAAATAGAGCTAAAGCATTACTCAGAGAAAACGTTTGTCTTCAATAAACATTTTAAATGAAAGAATGATAATGAGTTAAGCATTCAACTCAAGAAATCAGAATAATCACAAAAAAGCAAATACAATAAAAAAGAATGAATTAAGATAAAAAAGAAAATAAATTAGAAAACAGAAAATTAAAGAATTAAAAAATAATTTCAAGACCTGGTTCTTTGAAAAATAAAATAAAAATAAATTAACTTTCGGGCTTCCCTGGTGGTGCAGTGGTTGAGAGTCCACCTGCTGATGCAGGGGACATGGGTTCGTGCCCCAGTCTGGGAAGATCCCACATGCCGCAGAGCGGCTGGGCCCGTGAGCCATGGCCGCTGAGCCTGTGCGTCTGGAGCCTGTGCTCCGCAACGGGAGAGGCCACAACAGTGAGAGGCCCGTGTACAGCAAAAAATAATAAATTAACTTTCATCTAACTTATAATTTAAAAGTAAGCTCAAAAATCAAGAAATAAGAGGAAATAATCACAAATGCGGAGAAAAATTAGAAGAATTACAAGTAACCACTTTCCTGTACTTTGTGAAAATAAACTTGAAAACTTGAATGAAATACTTTCCTAGGAAAATAATCTTTATTCAAATTGACACCAGATGATATGAAAAGTCTAAACACATCAATTATGGCAGAAGAATCAGAGACAGTTGTCTCGAGCTATAGCCCACAAAACACCTAAACATGGTTAGCTTCAAGGAGGAAACCTTCCAAATCATTAAAGGACAGATAACTGCTGTTTTATTTAAACTATTCCCAGGAAAAAATATGAACCATTTTTAGAAAAATAAAAAAGATACACTGAACTACATACAATCATAAATGTATGAATTAAAAAAAAACTACTGTAGGCAAAGTCAAAAGACAAACAATAAATGGGAAGACACATTTCCAACCCCTGTCACTAATGTTTAAAATTTTCTCCAAGTCAATAAGAAAAGACAATAACCTAACAAAAAATTGAGCAAAGTATGTGCACACAGTTCACAGAAAATACATATGACTCTGAAATGTATTCATATACCCTTAACCTCACTCACAATAGAAATGTAAATTAGAACTAGAATCAAAGAACATTATTCATAACTAGACTGGCAATACAAAAGCCAGTTAGGCTGGCTGCATGAGTAATGGTGATTACCAATTAAAGGAATATATATATATTTTTTAATCTTGAATTAATTTATATATTTTTATTAGGCAAAATATTCAAAATATTTAATATATTATAAAAGGACGTACCATGAAAAGTCTTCCGCCTAACCGTGACCACTCAATTCCCTTCCCCAAAGATAACTATGTTATCAGTTTCCAAGTAATCTTCCAGAAATATTTTAATTATAGTCATTCAGTCATTTAGTCATTTCTGTTACTCATTTTAAAAACATTTGTTGAACACCTACTATGAGCGAGGTACTGAGGATTTAGTAGCAGAGAGAGGTTTCCTCAAAGTAATTTTGCCGTCATAGAATTTTCATTCTAGTTGGGGAGACAGGAGGAATAAGATGTAAATAATAACAAGTGTTACAAAGAAAAAAAGTAAAGCAAAGAAATGGATATGAAATAATCATACGGGATGGTTTGAAATATTAGAAATGGAGGTAAGGATAGACCTCACTGAGAAAATGGCTTTTGAGTCAAGACTTGAAGAAATGGGGGGAGCCATCCAGGAAGGGACTAACGGCAGAAAAGCCTGGAAGAGAGAAGATGCCCATGAAGACTAGTACAGCTGGAGTAGAGTGGATGAGAGTAAGAGTAGGGGAGCCCTGGTCCTGCAGGTCACCCTAAGGACTCTGAAGAGGATGGGAAATCTTTGAAGGGCAGAAGAGGCCCCTTTTAAGAATAACAACCCTGACTGTGTTGACAACAGACAACCCAGAAGCAAGTACAGAAGCAATGACCCATCTGGAGAGCTATCTCGGTCACCCCACAAGAGATGAGGGTGATGTGGACCCACGTGAGGGTGGTAACAATAAGTCAAATCCCAGATATATTTTGAATGTAGAGCAGCTATGTACTTACTCCCCCGTCCCTTTCTAATCCACATATGTAGCATACTAGGTATATTGTTCTAAAACAGCCTTTTGGGTTTCATAATGTATCTTGGCCAATTTTTCCCCTTGAGTAAATGAAGAGTTTTCTCATTCTTCTTAGGATTGTACTTTATTCCACTGTATGAATGTTACCATAATTTATTTAACCAGTCTTATACTGATGGATATTTAGATTGTTTCCTGACCTTTTGCTATCACTCAGTGTGCTGAAATGAATAATCTCGTATATGTGTCACATTAGACGTTTGAGAATATGTTGACAGGATAAATTCATAGAACAGAATTTGCTTAGTCAATGGGTGCTTGTATTCATAATTCTGACAGATATCTCCTGATTGCCATCTATTAAAATTGTTCAAGATGACACTCCCACCAAAAGGCATGAGAGTTTGTTTCCTTAGAGCCTTGAGAATAGATCCAAGATCATAGGTGTTCCTTCCGCTCCTACCTTAGCAACAATATACCAAAGATTTTCTAGCTTTCTGCTCCATATCTGTATGAAAACTGAGTATTTATGTATCGCTGTAGGGGATTCACTTAAAGATTGTCCACAATGTTATAATACAGGTTTAACATTTGATAAAACTCCATATTCATTCCCGACTTAAAATAAATCTTAACTCAGAATAAATGGGCATTTCTTTTACTTCAAAAAAGAGATTTAGGGCTTCCCTGGTGGCGCAGTGGTTGAGAGTCCGCCTGCCCATGCAGGGGACACAGGTTTGTGCCCCGGTCCGGGAAGATCCCACATGCCGCGGAGCGGCTGGGCCCGTGAGCCATGGCCGCCGAGCCTGCGCGTCCGGAGCCTGTGCTCCGCAGCGGGAGAGGCGCCAGCAGTGAGGCCCGCATACCGCAAAAAAAAAAAAAAAAAAAAAAAAAAAAAAAAAGTCACATTGAAAAATACATTCTCTGGGGAAATACCAGTGACAAGATACTAAAGCAAGAGATGACTAAACAACTGATCATATAAATACATTTCAAAATGCTTATTCTGTTTATGTTCATTTTAATTTTCAAAGAATCTGTAGTTGTCCTGGTCTTAGGGTACTCCTCCCAGGTGTCTTATTTTTTGGTTCTCTCCTGCACACTAGCTGTCCCATAATCTAGGATATACCTTCATTAGATTCATGAATCTCTTCCCAATTTCCTTCGCCACAGTCTCTCCTGTTTTTGAGAGCATTCTTAGGTTTAAATTTCTTGGATGTGTAAAAATTTGCAAAGGATGTGGATAGACATTTCTCCAGAGAAGATATAAAAATGGCCAACAAGTACATGAAAAGATGCTCAATGTAATTAGTCATCAGGGAAATGTAAATCAACACCCCAGTGACATACCATTTCACACCTACTAGGATGAGTCAAATCAACGACATGGGTCCTTATAAGAGACAGACAGAAAATGAGAAGGCACAAATGCAGAAGTGAATGCCATATGAAGATGTAGGCAAAGATTGGGGTTAGGTAGCCACAAGCCAAGGAATGTCTGGAGCCACCAGAATCTAGAAGACACAAGGAAAGATTCTCCCTCTTGAGCCTTCAGAGGAAACATGGCCCTGCTGACAGCTTGACTTTGGACTTTTGGCCTCCAGGACTATGAGAGAATAAATTTCTGTTCTTTGAAGTCACCAAGTTTGTGAGAATTTGTTACGGCAGTCCTAGGAAACTGATTAAATGACATTTCTGCTGTTGCCGTCTACAAAATCAACTAATCTCTAGACTTTTGCACTCAGAACTAAGTTCAATTCCTGTCAGCTAGAGCTGTTCTAAGTTAGACTGAGAGAGTCAATATGAGTCTGTCTTTACATTTTTACATCAAAACGAATCCTGACTTTTCTTCTAAGTCCATGATATATTCCACTAATCTTCCAAACTGTGGATTCAGTCCAGCTAATTTCCCGATTATTGATCCAGGACAACAGCTTTATCAGGCTGAGTTGCAAATTCAGATTAATTTCCCTTTTCACGGAGCCTTTTTCAACAGAGTTTAATGACAGTAAAGCACACTTTCCAACCTCCTTCTGAAAATTTAACTCCATACCAAGTAGGGGAACCCAAGAAGATATGAACAAATTCAATATCCCACTTCCAGCCTTGGTTCCATCCCTGCCCTGGTGTCTCACAACCATTTTTTACTGAAGTTTAGAAGTCTAATAATCATTTGCTTTTTAATCCAAAATTCATGTTATCCCCATGATAGCAATACACTCACATTCTGATATACTGTCTAAGTGGGAAAAAAGAGAGAGTTATACATGACACCTCAAAATTGTCAGTGTTTGTATATATGTTTGTGTAGAAGTGTGTCACTGTGTGATCATCTGTCTTACATATCCCAGAAGAAAGAGGGAACCAGTGCTTTATAGGAAACTACTGTGGCAGAATGGGAAAATGCAAGAATTAGGGGGTCATCTAGTCTGGGTTTTAACCCTGGCTTCTCCATGGCCTGTGTAAACTTTGCGAGGTTCCTTACTTTCAGTGAGCCCTAGTTTCTTCGTCTATAAAATGACGTTGATCACAATCACCTTGTAGGGTTGGATTGGATTTAATGGGATGGCTCATGCAAGCAACCAGTTACAGTGACTGGCACATTAATAGGCCTTTAAAAACAACCTGTTTTCTTCCCCGAACCTCATCCCCTCTCTCTTTTTCTCCTTCCAAGCCTTCCCCAAGTTTTTAAGCTTGAATACACATGGCTCCATTTGTGGGCTAAGGCTTCCCTCAATTCCTGATTTAAGACCATCAACATCAGGATAGATATAGATATATAGAGATATATATCATAGCCTGACCCACTTTAAAGTCCCCCATCAGCCTCATTGTTTTGGAATGAACTCACCGTACCAGAGCCAGGATCCATCCCTGGAATTCTTCTAGACCATCGACTTGACCCAGGAGCATTCCCTAGTCCAACATGATTGCTTACCCATTGGAGTTCTTACCGCTTTCTCTTCATAGCATTCCAATCCTTGCCCTTCCCCAAACTCTAAAGTTGATAGGTAGCTGCCCTAATTACTGCCAACCCTCTTCTCTGAGGATAAGGTCAAGTGCACATTGACTCATTCCCTTGACTATCATTTTCTTGCTACTCACCCCAAGTTTTGGGCCTCCACCTACATCACCGGTTTTGCCCCTCTCTCTTATCTGAGTGGATACCAGTACTGAGAATTCATTGATTGGATTATTCAACAAATTGGACAGTAGCAGACCCTGTTTTAGGAGCCAAGGACACCCCAATAAACAAAATAACTGTGCTCTCATGTAGCTCATATGCTATTGAGAAAGAAGGAAAATGCATCAATAGTAAAAAATAGAAGAAAGGTAAATAAAAAGTTCCTTGAAGAAAATAAATAAGGTGATGCTATGGGTGAAGGGAGGTGACATTTGACCCAAGAGATGGATGAAGGGAAGAAGCTGGCCTTGCAAAAGTCTGAAAGCTGAGCCTTCCTCCCGGGGGTTAGAGCTCCTCTAACCAGGCTGCCGGGTCTGGGGCTGGATTCCGTAGCCAGGTAGTTTTCCAAGAACTTCACTCCACCCTGATGAGAGGGTCTCTGTGGGTCACAGTTCTCAAAATCCCCTCCACTCCCAAGTCTCTGAGGTTCTAGGATATTTTCAGTACTTTTTTCATACTCACAACAGGTCAACTAGAATCCAAATCCTCAAGTCTTTATTCACTCATTAATCAGTTCATTCAAACAAATGTTGATTTAATGTCAGCAGTATTGTAAGCGATATAATAGGTGATGTGGGTTACAAAGATGCATAAGACGTGGCCTCAAGGAGCTTACAGGTAAAGTTGACCGTAATCACAGGTCACACTTGCAGGTATGGCAGAGATACTGTTGGAAGGGTTAGCATTAGCTAAAACACTGTGTGTGGGGGGTGGGGGTAGGGGATGGGTTGGTGGGCCTTCTAAGCCAAGCTAAAGAGATTGAAATGGGAGCCACTGAAGGGTTTAATGTACCATAAAATGATCAGATAGGAGAGTAATGAAATAGGCCAGGGGAGAGCTGGGGAGGGGGGTCTGAACTAAGGCAGAGGCAGTGAGGATGGTACAGAGGGGATGGATACAAAAGGTTTTAAGAGGTGGAATAGACTGGATATTTCTAAACATCTGCCAATCTAATGAGGAAGACATTGCTGCACTTTTTAAAATCCTCCCTTAGCTGAACATAAGACAATCTGGAGTTGCTGAAGCAAAGAACTGGGATGGAGATGGAGTGACAGATGAGATCGGATGCTGTCTGGCAGGGCTGGGAAATATGTAGCCTTGGACTTTCACTCCTGGATACCACATCATGGCAGGCATCCCCTATCAATCAAGACGCAGGCTTCTCATTGAATTCAGATGTAGCTTTAGATCCCTTTTCAACACAAGGCTCCAGGCAGGGAGGACAAAATCCATCAGGGTGGGTGCCCTAATTGAAACCTACTCGCCAGTTTTGGTGCTGGACTTAGAATACCATAAGACAAAGCTTGGTCATTACTCAACAGGCCACAGGAAACCATTGATGGCTTTTGAGGGGCAAGACTGATGTACAGAGGACATTCCTTTGGGTAGAAATGTGGAAAAAAGGCTGGAAGAGTCACTGACTGGAGGCAGGCAGATGGGTCAGAACATTATTTACTGTCTTTGATGGCTGATAACCAGGAAAGGAGGAAATGAAGTAAAGATTAAGCCACAGTACATCCTCATATTTGCCAAAACATCTCTATTTCATGACGCTGGGTACCAATTTGTCTTTGTGTATCTTATCTCTGGGTATGTCTTATCTCTGAGTATGCATATGAAGCTTGATTGTGTTTTGCATCTATCTGCATGGATGTAAGTTTCACATGTGTCATATTTTAATTCCAAATAGTCTCAATTCTCCTATAAAAAAGAATTCAGGAAACTCTTATTCCGCCTTTTATTGGGTATTTTTTGTCCCTTTTAAACTTCTATTCAGGCTTTTGTTTACTATCTTTGATCCTTTTTGAAATTTTGTTCTGACTCTCCTCTGAGAAACTGACAGTGAAATTTGATGAGGACGACTATTACAGGAAAGTTAGCAAAGCAGACAAGATTTTGGCTACAGGTGGCTCTGGTTTTCCCTCCCAATACTCACATCCAACTCAACCTGCCTGCAGCTCCAGATCCGAGCATTTCAATGCAGTGGGCTTCCCTTTGGCTTCTAAGTCAAGGTGACCTTGTTTAAGATGACACCCATAACAGAGAGGCCATCCATGGGAGTAAAAAGGGCACTGGATCAGAAATTGGGAGGCAGAGACCCTAATATGTGAATTGGGGATGAACTACATACCCTCTTCTATGCCTTTTTCTTATTTGGAAAAAAAGGAGTGTCGAAATAGATGTTCTCTAAACACCCTCGTTGTTTTTTTGGGGTTTTTTTGCGGTACGCAGGCCTCTCACTGCTGTGGCCTCTCCCGTTGCGGAGCACAGGCTCTGGACACGCAGGTTCAGCGGCCATGGCTCACGGACCCCACCGCTCCGCAGCATGTGGGATCTTCCCGGAACGGGGCACGAACCCGCGTCCCCTGCATCGGCAGGCGGACTCTCAACCACTGCGCCACCAGGGAAGCCCTAAACACCCTCGTTTGATTCTAATTCTCTCTGGTTCTCCAAGTGTCACTGAAAGGCTGCCATGGGAGTGGCCATCGGCTATAATTAAGAGGAGTAGGCACCTTCAATAATGAAATAAAGCCCTAAGGATGAGTGCATGCAGAAGATTCTGACCCCTGCTTTGCATTTTACAACTCCAGTTTAACTCCAAGCTTCTAGCCATGGACTGAGCATTTTGATAAGATCCCAGAATATGTGGGGTCATTCCAGGGCACTGACATAATCATTTATATGTTTCACGAACAACCTGTCCTTAGAGTATGCCTACACACCTCCTTATCCCACGGAAATCAGGAAGTGTTTGCCAAAGGGAGCTCCAACCTGATGAATGATGAGGCCTTGAACAATTTACCAACTCTTTTGTAGCTTGTGGAGCAGCCAGTGTTTCATCCCACATTGCTGTATCAGGACAACCAAATTAGCACCATATGGTGGATGAGACCCAGATCATAGAACAGAGGGCCTGCCTTTGAGGACATCTGGAAGTCCTTTAACACATGCACCCAGGGGGACTTAAATGGATCATTTATAGTTGGTCTTGGGCCTGTGGGCTGGAGATAACCATTACTGTGCTTTATCTGCCATGCAGTGGGCCTACTTAGCTAATAAGAGGCCTCTCCTGCCCAAATAATGCTTTCATTTTGTTTTTATCATTGCTATGTACAAGAGAGTTTGGTTTCTTTGGAATACATGATCTTTATGTGGTAAATGGCTCTGAACCCCCCCAAATTTAGGGCCAGATGGTGCCAAGTGTCTATGTTTACAATAACCCAAGGAAAAACTAGGCATTGATCCCAAGGCATCTGGGGTCATTGATATTTATTGGGATTTGCTAGATTATGGAGGGAGGAGTGAGTCAGGGAGTCTATGAAAGGAGCCGGGGCACCAGCAGATATAATTTAGTGTTCAAGTTTCTGTGGAAATTGGAAACTGGGAGATCAATTTGATGGGTTTTATCTCTCTTACTGGGATGTCCCACTTGATTTTGCTCTTCAGAATTTTACAGAGCACCTGATATCCTAATGTTGCATTGGCCAGTGTACCCTAGGAACATGTTGTACACATACACATACACTAAAATTCATAACTACTGTGAAAATGAAGACCAACAAGCAACATTTTTATAGAACCCAAGAGAATTCACCACTGTTGGAATTTAAGAAGCTAGCCATTTATGTGCTAAACCTACAGCAGAAAATTCCTTAAAGTAGATGGAAAATATTTACTGAGTGCTGGAGTAGGCTGAATAATGCCTCTCAAATATACCAGGTCCTAATCCCTGGAATCTGTAAATGTTACCTGATACGAAAAAAGGGTCTTTGCAGGTGTGATTAAGTAAAGGATCATGAGTTGGCGAGATTATCCTGGATTATCTGGATGGGCCCTAAATGCAGTCAGAAGTGTCCTTATAAGACAGAGGCAGAGGGAGATTTGACACAGCAGAAGAGGCGAAAGCATTGTGACCACAGAGACAGATAGGAGTGGTGCTGCCCCGTGCCATGGAATGCCAGTAACTTCCAGAAGCTGGGAGAGGCTAGAAATGGATTCTCTCCTAGAGCATCTGGAGGGTATACAGCCCTGTTGACACCTTGATTTTGGCCAAGTGAAACAGATTTCCAACTTCTGGCCTCCAAAACCATGGAAGAGTGTAATTCTGTTACTTTAAGCCATCAAGTGTGGGGAAATTTGTTTAAAGCAGCCACAGGAAACTAATATAAGGTACAATAAAGTGGCTCTTTTACACTAGGACTCTTCCCAGAAATTGGTCTGCCTAAAAACGTCCTCTGGTAGAGCTGGCAAGTGGATCTCTTTTATCTCTTTCCCTTTCAGTGTCACCTTCACCCACTTTTTTTTTTTAATTTTTTAAAAATTTATTTATTTTTGGCTGTGTTGGGTCTTCGTTTCTGTGCAAGGGCTTTCTCTAGTTGCGGCGAGCGGGGGCCACTCTTTACTGCGGTGCACGGGCCTCTCACTGTTGCAGCCTCTCTTGTTGCGGAGCACAGGCTCCAGACGCACAGGCTCAGTAGTTGTGGCTTATGGGCCCAGTTGCTCCGCGGCATGTGGGATCCTCCCAGACCGGGGCTCGAACCCGTGTCCCCTGCATTGGCAGGCAGATTCTCAACCACTGCGCCACCAGGGAAGCCCCACCCACTTTTTAAAAGAAAGATGTCCCTCTCCTCCATCCCGAATCTTACTGTACTACAGTGCCCCAGAGTGTGAAAATACCCCAGGGGACAGACCATTCTAAATGTCAGTGTCTGAGACACTTCTTTTAATCAAGCCACCATAAACTCACTCAGAGGGATGAGTCGTTTCTCACATTTGTAACACTTCTATTAAGGTCAAAGCATGGTGCTTTGGCCTATGTTGAGACATTCTAAATCCAGACATATTGTAGATTGAGGCAGCAGGAGGGATGGATATTGGTACTTAATTACTTTACCTCTTCTACTCCCTGACTGTAGTCCTATAGTTATCACTCCTTAGGGAGAGTTTGGTGAGAGCAAAGCAAAGAAACTGTCAGTGTGAAATACTGTAGGCAGTGGAATTTTACCTTCACAAGGCCACAAACTGAGGGCAAGGATCCATGCCTTATCTCTTTATCTCTCCCTCATACTATTAGGATAGTCGGGATTTATACACGTGCATCAGGGGAAAATCCATCTGCTGCAGGCACATCTTCTCTGCATTTTCACCATTCTCGGGAAACACGAAAAGCTGAGTGAGTGTCAGGTGCATATTTTGTACCATTTCAAGTAGGAGGAAGTAAAAACTTTCAGTTTCTTCCAACAGATCATGTTGTAGCTTTGAGTAAACTGAGAATAGATCAGAAGTAAGATAGAATTTTATTATATCTTCTTGATTATTTACTCAGCCCACGGAAGAAATAACTTCATTAACTTTTACCAATTGGCTGCTGTAAGTCTATATTTATTTTTTACTTGGCAACGTGTCTTTTGCTAATCTTGTTTTCCAACACCTTCTCATTTCTTTCTTTTGACTACACACTTCTCAGGTCTGTATTAGCATAATTGGAATATAACATAGCGCTTCACAACCACCATTAATGTGCCTGTTATAAGCTCCTCACTTGCTAGCTAACTAGTGGCCTCAGATCTTCTCTTCTTTATTTGCAATTTATTTCCACAAGTACATTAAACTCCTCCTTCAAAGTGAGAACAACTACTAACGAATGGACGTGTAGGCAAAACGCTCCAACATGCAGTCGAAGTGATGCATAGGCACCTGTTGGGGCCCTGCAGTTTAGAAAACACCTTTGTTCAATCTGAATTGCTTCCTCCTCCTCAAATTTTATAAATTACTCTAATTCTGTCAAATCATTTTCAACCATGAAATGAACTTGATAATATGTATGTGTTATGTGTATAAATTCTCAAGTGTCTGACTGTCATTTAAAAAAGATAGTTTGAGATAACATGAAAAATTAAACTTTGAGATGAATAAACCACTCATTATTCACAGCCTACTATCATAAAATACAAAAATGTGAGATTTCAGATTTCGCGTTTTAGTTCAGCTTTAATTTTAGCTTTAATAAAAGGTGACTGTCAGTACAAGAGTACCTAGTAAAATTAATACCATTTGATAAGACTCAGTAAAGACTTTTTGGTGTACCTCCTGGAAATTAAGAAGATTAAGGATAAATGACTGGGTTAACAAATGTTAAGTCAGAAAATTTTACTTTATATGATTAATAATTATTTATCAAAATGTGCAATATGTTTATCTTATTTGATCCATTACCTTGTAATAACTGTGATGATTACTTAATCCAGAATAAACATTTAACACGTAAAGCCTTACAGTCAGAAGAAGGAAAACATTAATTCAATTTACATATATGTATAATGTGTATATGTGTATATATATATACATATATATTCACAAATTTTTTTGCAAAGAGATATGATGGAGTGATTGATAAAACTTCCTTACATAAAAATATACTGGCCTGAATTTCTGGTTTCAGGTCCAACAGGTAAGGAGCTTAGAAGTCATCACTATCTTCACAACAACTTAAAAGCTGAACAAACTGAAAAAAATCATGACCTCTTCTTAAATTTGTCACAGAAATGAGGTCACTCACTTATCCTTTCTCTCATGTTCTTTCTTCCTTTATGTAGATCCAAGTTTCTGACCTGTATCATTTTCATTTGGGGCAAACCACTGGCCCCAAAATTGGAGAGACAGACAAGCAAATACAGAGAGTCACAACTAACCAGAGCAGACAGCATTAGAACCAGTGCTGGGCTAGGAAAACCTAACCTGTAAGTGGTGAATAGCTGGAGGCTTAGTGTGGGCAAGTCTAGAGCAAAAACTCCCAAGTGATCCAGTCATGGGGGGATGGGGGAGACTCACGCATGAGTATGAAATACTGCAAAGTATTCTATGCTTCTTAACAAGGCCTGCCTTCAAGAGAAACTATTTTACCAGAGCCTCAACTATCGGGGCTTTTTCACAGCTTAATTGGCTTAGGGAAGAACTCCCTCTAACCTTCCTTGTGGGAAAAGAGAAAATCCCAACTCCAGCCCATGCTAGCCATCTTGTCCCACCTAAGGGGAGAAAATATGTGAAAAGCACATGTGAAGTTCACAGTCCTGAGGCATACGCTCACTAAACAATGCTTCAGTGAGTACTACAGAACTAAAGACTGCTTCCCTCCCCTGCACACATTGCTACCGCATTACTAAAGGCTGCTTACCACAGTTCCTTTTAGCTGATACAATACATCATGTCCAGCTATCAGGAAAAAATTGGGTATACTAAAAGATAAAAAAAAAAAACCACACAGTTTAAAGAGACAGAGCAAGCATCAGAACCAGACTCGTATGACAAGGATGATGAAATTATCAGACCAGGAATTTAAAACAACTGTTATTAATAGGCTAAGAGCTCTAATGAATAAAGTAGACAACATGGAAGAACAAAGGAGGGGGGTGGGCTATGTAAGCAGGGAGATGGACATGTTAAGGAGGAATCAAAAAGAAATACGAAAGATCAAAAACACTAACAGAAGCAAGAATGCCTTTCATGGGCTTATAGTAGACTTGGGCATGGCTGTGGAAAGATTTCCGAGCTTGAGAATATGTCAATAGAAACTTCCAAAATTAAAATGCAAAGAGAAAAAGACTGAAAAAAAAAGCCAGAATATCAAAGAACTGTGGGACAAGTATGCAAGATATGACATATGCATAATGGGAATACCAGGGGGAAAAAAAAAAAAACAGAAGAAATATTTGAAGCAATAATGACTGAGCACTTTCCCCAAATTAATGTCAGACACCAAACCACAGATACAGGAAATTCAGAGAACATTAAGCAAGATAAATACAAGAAAAAAAAAAAAAAACTACACCTAGGCATATCCTATTCAAACTATGAAAAATCAAAAATAAAGAAAGAATCCTAAAAGAAGTCAGAGGGGAAAAATTTTAAACCTCACCTACAGAGTGGGAAAGATAAGAATGACCTCTGACTTATTCTCAGAAACCACTGTAAGCAAGAAGGAAGCAGAGTGAAATATTTAAAGTTTTGAGAGAAAAAAGAAAAACGAACTAACCAGGATTCTATATCCTGAGAAATTATCCTTGTAAAGTGAAGGAGACATAGACTTTTTTTTTTGTACAAACAAAAACTGAGCGATTAGGTTGCCACTAGACCTGCCTTTCAAGAAATGTTAAAAAATTTTTTAGAGGGAAGGAAAATGATATAGGTCAGAAACTTGGATCTACATAAAGAAAGAAAGAGCATGAGAGAAAGGATAAGTGAAGGCAAAATGAAAACTTATTTTTCTTATTCTTAATTGATCTAACAGATAACAGTTGCTGTTTGTTCAAAATAATAGCAACAATGTAGTTAATTATTATAACTTAAATAAAAGTAGAAATAACGACAGGAATGATACAAGGGACAACAGGAAGAAATTAGGAATATTCCATTATTGTATAGCACTTGAACTATTCATGAAGTGGTATGGTGTTATTTGAAAATGGGCTTGGATTAGTTATAAATGTATATTGCAAACTCTAGGGCAAACACAAAGTAAAAAAAAAAGTATAATTGATACACTAAGAAAGAAGAGAAAATTGAATCCTGTTCAGTTAAAACCACAAAAGGCAGAAAAAGAAGGGAAGACAAAAATAGGGAAAAAGGACAAGGGCAATGGATAGAAAACAGTAATAAACATGGTAGATATTAATCCAGTAATATCAAAAATCACTTTAAAAGTAAATTGTTTCAATATACCAATTAAAAGACAAATTAAAAGTCAGTGGATGAAAAAACAAGACCCAACTGTATGTTGTCTACAAGAACCCCATTTTAAATATAAAGATACATAAAGATTAAAAGTAAAGGGATGGAGGAAGATATGCCATGCTAACGCGATCCAGAAGGAAGTTGAAGTAACTATATTAATTTCAAATAGAGCAGACTTCAAAGCAAGGAAAATTATCGGGATTAAAGAGGAGCATTTCATAATGATAAAAGGGCCAGTTATCCAAGAAGACATAACAATCCTTAATTGTTAATTTGACAGAGCATCCAAACACATGAGGCAAAAACTGATATTGTTGTAAGAAGAAATAGATGAATCCACTCTTACAGTTGAAAACTCCAACGTGACTCTATCAGGAGCAGACAGGTCCAGTAGCCAGAAAATCAATAAAGACATAGTTGAACTCAACAGTATCATCAATCAACTGGATATAATGGATATCTATCAACTACTTCATCCAACGACAGTAGAATACACATTCTTCTCAAGCTTACCTGGAACATTTTTACCAAGATAGACCACATTCTGGGCCATAAAGCATCCCTTCACAAATTTAAAAGCATAGAAGTCATTCACTGTATACACTCAGACCACAATGGAATTAAACTAGAAATCAATAGCAGAAAGATAGCTAGAAAATCCCAAAATATTTGGAGATAAACAACATATTTCTAAATAACACATGGGTCAAAGAAGAAATCTCAAGAGAAATTTAAAAATATTTTGAACAAAATAAAAATGAGAGTACATCTTATCAAAATTTGTGGGATGCAGTGAAAGCAGTGCCCAGAGGGAAATTTATAGCATTGAATGCATATATTAGAGAAGAAAGCTCCAAAATCAATCGTCTAAATTTCCACCTTAGAAAACCAATAAAAGAAGAGCAAATTAATTTCAAAGCAAGCAGAAGAAAAGAAATTGTAAAAAAAAAAAAAAAGAGCAGAAATCAATACAACTGGAAACAGAAAATCAATAGAGAAAATCAGCAAAACCAAAAGCTGGTTCTTTGAGAAAAATCAGTAAAATTGATAATGCCTCTAATCAAGCTAAGAAAAAAAGAGAGAAGACACAAATTACTAATATCAAAATTAAGAGACAGCACAACAGATCACTTGTACATTAAGAGGATAATAAGGAATACTATAAACAACTCTATTCCTACAAATTTGCTAGCCTAAATGAAATGGGCCAATTATTAGAAAAGCACAATCTACCAGAACTCACAGAAGAAGAAATAGACCATCTTAGCAGACCAATATCTATTACAGAAATCTTTTTTTTTTTTTTTGCGGTACGCGGGCCCCTCGCTATTGTGGCCTCTCCCGTTGCGGAGCACAGGCTCCGGGACGCGCAGGCTCAGCGGCCATGGCTCACGGGCCCAGCTGCTCCGCGGCACGTGGGATCTTCCCAGAGCGGGGCACGAACCCGTGTCCCCTGCATCGGCAGGCGGACTCTCAACTACTGCGCCACAGGGAAGCCCCTATTACAGAAATTTAATCAGCAGTTAACAACCTTCCAAACCATCAAGCACAAAGCTGAGATGGGTTCCTGGTGAATTCAACTAAGCATTTGAGAAAGAGATTACACCAATTCTCTGTAATCTCTTCCAGCAGATAGAAACACGGGAAACACTTTCTAACTCATTATATGAGTCCACCATTACCTTAATATCAAAACCAGACAAAGGCATTACAAGAAAACTACAGACCCATATCTGTTATGAAAATAGATATAAAATTCCTCCACAAAATATTAGTAAATCAAATCCACCAATGTATAAAAACAATTATGCACCATAACTAAGTGGGATTTATCCTAGGTATGCAAGGCTGGTTCAACATTCAAAAATCAATTAATGTAATCCATCACATACACAGGCTAAAAATTAAAAATCACACGATCATATCAATAAATGCAGAAAAGCAGTTTACAAAATCCAACACACATTTGTGATAAAAACTCTCAGCACAGTAGGAATAAAGAGAGACTTCCTCAACTGGATAAAGAACAACTACAAAAAAACCCTACAGCTAATGTCATACTTGATGGTGAGAAACAAAGATTTCCCACTAAGGTCAGGAAAAAGGCAAGTATGCCCTCTCTCACAGTCCTTGTCATATTGTACTAGAAGTTCTGGCTAATGCAAAAAAACAAGCAAACCAAATTAAATGCATACTCATTGAGAAGAAAAAATAAAACTATCTTTGTTCACAAATGACAAAATCATCTATGTAGAAAATATGAAAGAATTGACACACACACAAAAAATCTCCTGAACTAATAAGCAATTATAGCAAGGTTGTAGGATTTAAGGTTAATATTCAAAAGTCAGTGGCTTTCCTAACATAACAGAAATGAATAAGTGGAATTTCAAATTAAATACATATTACCATTTACATTAACATCCCATAAAGTGAAATACCTAGGTATAAATCTAACAAAATATGTATAAGATCTATAGGACGAAAGCTACAAAACTCCAATACAATAAATCAAAGAACTAAGTAAACGTAAAGATATTCTATGTTCATGGGTAGGAAGACTAGATCTTGTCAAGATGACAGTTCTTCCCATCTTGATCTACAGATTCAATGCATTTTCAGTAAAAATTCCAGCAAGTTATTTCATGGATATCAACAGATTAATTCTAAAGTTTATACAGAGAGGAGGGAAAAAAAAAAACACAACAGAACAGAAACCACAGTATTATAAGAGAAGAAGAAAATTGGGTAATTGACACTACTCGACTTTAAGACTTCCTATTAAGCTACAGTACTCAAGACGGTGTGGTTCTGTGAAAGAATAGATTTTAAATCAATGAGCAGAATAGAGAGCCTAGAAAAGGACCCACATAAATATGGTCTGCTGATCTTTGATAAAGGAGCAAAGGTAATACAGTGGAGAAAAGAGAATGGAGAAGGTTTA
Source organism: Neophocaena asiaeorientalis asiaeorientalis (assembly GCF_003031525.2). NCBI lineage: Eukaryota > Metazoa > Chordata > Mammalia > Artiodactyla > Phocoenidae > Neophocaena > Neophocaena asiaeorientalis. The sequence continues at coordinate 1,943,173 of NW_020172141.1, read as the reverse complement.
GGAATTTAGTTCTTTTTTTTTTTAATTTTTGTTTAAGTCTTTATTGAATTTACTACAATATTGCTTCTGTTTTATGTTTTGGTTTTTTGGCCACGAGGCACGTGGGATCCTAGCTCCCCGACCAGGGATTGAACCCGCACCCTCTGCGTTAGAAGGTGAAGTCTTAACCGCTGGAATTTAATTCTTAATGAGCCCAAATAACAGATGTCCTGAAGTAATAGGAAAAAAAAGAAAACAAAACAAAACATTCTATTGAGGACTTCCCTGGTGGTGCAGTGGTTAAGAATATTCCTGCCAATGCAGGGGATGGGGGTGTGAGCCCTGGTCCAGGAAGATCCCACATGCCGTGGAGCAACTAAGTCCATGCACCACAACTACTGAGCCTGCGCTCTAGAGCCCACGCGACACAACTACTGAAGCGTGCGTGCTCTAAGGCCTACGTGCCGCAACTACTGAAGCCCACAAGCCTAGAGCCCGTGCTTCACAAGAGGAGACACTGCAATGAGAAGCCGCACACCACAACAAAGAGTAGCCCTCGCTTGCTGCAACTAGAGAAAGCCCACTCACATCAATGAAGAACCAACGCAGCCAAAAAAAGGAAAAAAATTGAGATTCTGCACAAAGTTTTATCTCTAAGAGTTTATAACAGCACTGTTTATAACAGAAGGAATGCTGTTAATCTAACTGTTCAAAAAACACTGAAGGAAACCCAGAAATGAAATACTATGCTATCTTCACAAATAAAGCTGTGGAAGTGCATTTACTGTGTGAAAATATTTTCAAGACAGATTATACATTTTAAAAATCCAGATTAGGAAACTATCACAGAATGACCTTTGTAAAGAAATGCATGGGGACTTCCCTGGTGGCATAGTGGTTAAGAATCCACCTGCCAATGCAGGGGACACGGGTTCAAGCCCTGGTCCAGGAGGATCACACATGCCACGGAGCAACTAAGCCCGTGTGCCACAACTACTGAGCCTGCATGCCACAACTACTGAAGCCCGCGCACCTAGAGCCCATGCTCTGCAACAGGAGAAGCCACAGCAGTGAGAAGCCTGCACACCTCAACAAAGAGTAGCCCCTGCTCGCCGCAACTAGAGAAAGCCCGTGAACAGCAATGAAGACCCAACACAGCCAAAAATTAATACGTAAATAAATAAATTTTTAAAAAGATAAAATATTTAAAAATAAGTAAATAAAATTTAAAAGGCGCTTGGGGTGGGGATTAAAAAAAAAAGAAATGCACATATTTATGCAAAAGCAAAAATGTGACTGACAGGCATATATACCAAGTCATCTGGTTGCATGGAATGATAGGTATTGTTTATTCTCTTGCACTACTTGTATTTTTTTTAATGAATATGCACTGCTTTTGCAATAAGGCCAAAAAAAAAAAAAAGCTAGCAGCTAAGAAACAGAATTCAAAGAAATAATTTCTATAACCAGCATAATCAGTGTGGTCTGGGGTTATCTTAAAGAGCAAGCTGGGGGGAATGTGGGGACCCCCCCCCATTCACCAGACCACAAGGAGAGTTCAAATATTATGAATCCTAATGAATAAGCATTGTTTCCACAATAAAATATACAGACACCAGGACTCCCCACAGGGTGGCAGAGCATCTCATGTGCAGGCATCAGACACACTGACTGGACACATTGTCATCTCCACATGTTCCCAGAATGGCTCAGCATGTATCCCTCACCAACCTACCATCTTCCTCCAGTTTGGGAAGAGTATTTCTTGCTCTTTAATTTCACTCTCTTGTTCATTTTTTTTTTCCATTTGTTTATTTGGTCTCTAAGTTGAGGAGGTGGGGAGAGACCCAGCAGAGTTCTCTAAGAATACCATTCCAATAAGACTTACATTTGATGACACCAACCATTTATTGTAGCCATTTAAATCCACAAAGTGAAGTCTTCATATTTGTATATAGGTTCTTATCATCCTTTTCATGTTAAATGTTTCTCTATAGAAGCAAGAGTCCTCAAGCTATTTATGAAAAAGGTCAGTAAGCATTTTTCCAAGGGTGGGGGGAAAAGAGTTAAACAAGACTTCAAGATTTCCCTCTCAAGGGAGAATGGCAGTGTCATTAACACGTAAACAAATTGAAAGTGAAAACTGGATTGCAGAAAAGGATGGAATCAGTTCAGTTGAGGAGAGTGAGGCAGGGGGTACTTTCAAATGGACTTATAAAAAAAGACAAACGGGAATAAAAATGGAACAAAGGAAAAAGAACAAGACCTTCCATAAAGTTGAGTTTACTTGCTGTATAAATCCATAAAAGTGGATGAAAACCTCAAAACAATGCATAGGAACAAAGACCCAGAAGCAGAAGTTGAACACTGAGGAAAGTCTATAACTGGGTAGCAAAAGGAGAAAGGAGATTCAGAGACACCAAATGAAGCCTGATCAGAGAAAAGACACAGGACAAGAGCGGACTGGAGCATTGCTCTAGATCCACAGTCACTAATGAGTGATATGCAAAAGAAAGTTCTCTGGTCAAATATGTGAGGGAAACACTGGGGTAAACCTAGTCAAGAAAATTTATTGACGCCAAAACCTTATAGAGCCTTTGACACATAGATTTTTCTGGGGCTCTAGAGTATGTTGCAGTGTTTCCCAAACTTAGAGGACAGGGAACCCTTATTGAGAGTGAAACCTATTTATTTCTCATGGAATGAATGTCCTGAGATACAGAGTTTGGGAAACTCTGGTGTAAATGTATGGCAAACAAAGGACGAAAGAATTTTAAGAGGATGTGAATGGTCATCATATAATTGCACATAGAAGTGCATGGCTTAATTACTCAATGATTTAGAAGTCTCATTACTGTCCAAACACAGCCAGAGTTCTTTGAAAGACTAGAATCTTCTGTTACTACAATGTCTAAGAGTTATGTCTACAGTGAGACTCTGAGCCTTTAAAATATTACCTGAGGGTGTATTTGAGGAACACTGACCACAGTGTAATAACTGAAGTTCTCCATTTTGCTTCCTATTATGGCTGTTGCCCATTGTGACTAAGACATGTAGCATCAACTGGAATATAGTAGTAACATCTTTGTGATGTTTTAGTGTTCCTAAGCCCTTTTCTCATGCAGGGAAGAAGAAAAGAAAGATGAAAGGAAGAAGAAAGGGAAAGTTGGGGAGGGAGAAAGGAAGGAAGGAAGGAAGGAGGAAGGGAAGGAGGGAGGAAGGAAGGAAGGGAGGGAGGGAGGGATGGAGGGAGACTAGATTTTTTTCTAACTATGGCCTGCATCCAAAGAATAATTTATCCCCATTCAAGCCTTTGTCAGTTTCATAAAATCCCTTGAAAAGCTGGAAACAATCATTGAAGCTGAAAATACCTACATATCTTATTTCAGTGTTTTTCATTCTAGGTCCCACTTAATTCTGAGGCCAAGAGAAAATGTGGAGGGAGGTGAGCTCTGCTGATAATAGGGTCTCATCTCACCTCCAGAGCCAAAAGGCTGTGGGGTTTTCCCCCTGAGATTTCCCTCACAAATAATTGGAAAAGAATAAATCTCTCTGGGGCAGGCAAGTTAGGAAGTCCCCGTTGTGGTAATGAGTGGCAGGGAGCATTGATCTGAGGTAGGATATTGGCTGTGAAACTGCCACCCAGGCCAGCAGAGAACCCCAGACCGTCTTTGATATGGAAATACAGAGGGTGAGGTTCCTGTTGAATGGGCTCCTGCAGCCTCTGCACAGACAAAGGACAGACACAGCATCAGTAAAGTCCTATTCTTGTTTGTGGCAGCAGCTTGGAATTCGGCTTCCTGTAGGCCAGATGCTTTGGAGTCTGCTGACATCTATGGGCTGTGACTTAGCTATGCTCTTTCCTTTTCTTTACAGACCCCTTGTGACAGTACTCCTATTTTTTGTAAGGTTTTTTATATGTAGTTTTTTGAAGACAATGGAGTAAACCTACTGTTTGTTCAAACGTGGTGCTCCTGGCTTTCTGTCCCCCAGAGACAGGTGAGGAGGAAAGAATTCTCGTATCAAAAGCTGTACCCAGCACTGGCCTTTCCATGAGTATCTCCTTCTCCATCCTGCTTTGCTTCGGTCACTTATAGAGAGGGAAAGTTTATATGTACAAACAATTCTTGGCATACAGAGAGCATGTTGTTTGGGAATACAACATCATCAGTATCCTTCATCTACTTATTATCCAAGGTTGACTAATACTGTGTCATCAACATTATTGCAAGAACCGACAGGTTCTCTTTTGGGACCTGGCACAGCCCTTGAAGTAAAATCTAGAGAGCCTTTCCAAACTGCAATGAGGACTAATTCTCTCAATTTTCCATTTTGAAACACATGGCAGTTCTATTCTCTGCTCTTTCCATCCCACGTCCACCGTCTTTGTTCCCTTCCTCTCCAACTCCTGCTGCATCTGTAACAAGGTCCCCAATCAACCCCACCAACTCCAGTCATCAACTCAGGCCATCCAATCATTCTCTGTCCCAACCTCCATTTCCACGTCGGTCTATAGAATCACACTGGTATTATTTTAGAGTAGACAGCTGCACTGTCCGGACACACCCTTCTCTGACTTGAGATCCCACATTTATTTGTGAAGGCAGAACGCTCCACCCCTTTTTAGAGCAGTTTACCACATGGCAACATTTAACTCCACAACGAGGAAGGAGATTTTCTTTCTCAATCAAGCAACTTTGCTGCTTCACTGAGGGTAGTCCCAAATCTTTCGTTCAAGGTGAAGAGAAAATTAGCAAATCACAAATAAAAATATGAACAGTGTCATGTTCCAGTGGGCTAGGCTTTAGCCAAGAACTTGGGTGGCTCACAGCCTCTAATTCAGTGCTTAGTGATGGTCAAGGACGTGTACACCAAACGGGAAGACACCTTTCCATCCTGGGGCAATCCGAAATCACAAACACTGGAAGGTTGTAAAAAGACACACTCTTGGTTTGAAGTCCACCTAAACAAGAGGAACCATGGAACACATCATTTCCTCCTTACTCGTAAGCATGGTGTAGTACAAAGATCATGGACCCAAAGTCCGATATGCCCCAAAGATCTGATAAAGCTGAGTTTGAAGCCTGGTTCTACTAAGTATATGAATGAACCTAATCAAGTCACTTATTTTAACTGAGCCTTACATTCATCAGCTGCAAAATATAAAGGCAAAGGGTTTGAACCATCCAAATATTTACATTTCTTACCTAAGCTACACCCTTTATAGGTCTCCTAGCCATCATAAATGTATCATAAAAGGTTTTCATAAAAGAAAAGAAGCCTGGGGCTTCCCTGGTGGCGCAGTGGTTGGGAGTCCGCCTGCCGATGCAGGGGACGCGGGTTCGTGCCCCGGTCCGGGAGGATCCCACATGCCACAAAGCGGCTGGGCCCATGAGCCATGGCCGCTGAGCCTGTGCTCCGCAACAGGAGAGGCCACAACAGTGAGAGGCCCACGTACCAAAAAAGAAAAGAAAAGAAGGCTAATAATCATTTGATAGTAAGAAAGACCCAACCATCTTGGGACTCCCTACTGCAGTCCCTGACGGGTCCTCTTCTGCCCCACTGATATTCTACATCAGTGGTTCCCAAATCTGGCTGATGACCAGCATTAAAAGGAGAATTTATAATTATATGTCCCAGAGCCCTACCCCCTTATTGTTCTTTTTTTTTTGGGGGGGTGGGTACGCGGGCCTCTCACTGTTGTAGCCTCTCCCGTTGCGGAGCACAGGCTCCGGACGCGCAGGCCCAGCGGCCATGGCTCACGGGCCCAGCCGCTCCGCGGCATGTGGGATCTTCCCGGACCGGGGCACGAACCCGTGTGCCCTGCATCAGCAGGCGGACTCTCAACCACTGCACCACCAGGGACGCCCTCCATTATGGTTTATCACAGGATATGGAATCTAGTTCCCTGTGCTCTACAGTAGGACCTTGTTTGTCCGTCCTACATATACTAGTTTGCATCTGCTAATCCCAAACTCCCAATTCATCCCTCCCCCACCCCCCTCCCCCTGAGCAACCACAAGTCTGTTCTCTATGTCTGTGAGTCTGCTGTTTTGTAGGTAGGTTCCTTTGTGTCGTATTTTAGATTCCACGTATATTGTATTCTTATGCCCAGTCTCGCTCCAGGATTTCCACCAAAGTCCCTAGAGATTAATTAATCTGTAATGGAAATATACCTTTTCTATTCTTTCACACCACATTTCCTTCCCTCTCCCCCGAATAAATAAAGCATTAAAAGATGTTAAATCCTATAGGAAGTTTTTAAATGAGGAGTTGTTTCAGCCTGGAGGTTAAAGGAGAGGACAAATGTACCCAATGTGAAACTTCTCCACCTAGAAAACTCAAAGCAGAAGTGACTTGGTGTTGGATTCAGGCCCCAGACTTTGCCCCAGGCCCCTTGGTTCCGTCCCCCTTCTCTCTTCTGGTCAGAGGAGAAGTGACCGCCTCCACAAAGCCCCTGGGTGAACAAAGGACCCTTATGAGAGAGGAGTCTCAGCTGCCGCTCACCCCAGCCTCACCCCAGTCTCACTGTTCCGTAGCCCTGGGTTTCAGGTCAGGGTTGTTTCATCCTCGGAAATAACTGAAGCCTTCAGCTAATGAACACTAACTCTTTAGCAGGCATTTTTTAAAATCCACCATTAATATAGAGTGACGCCGAATTCCCTGGTAATCGGATTAGGGTATATTGCTCAAACTGTCATTCAGAACCGAAGCCCCTTTATCTCTTTGCTGATATGAAGCTAAGCTTCCTGACTCACTTTGCTGCTGTCTCTTCGGAGTCATCAAGGATCTGACTTTTTTGAGCCAACGATTTTATTTGCTTAATCTTGGGTGAAGAGATTGGGGATTTAGAGAAGATTTTTCAACATCCCTGCCATCCCTAGTGAGAAGGCAGATCCCTTCCTCCTGCATTTTCTCTCTTTGCCACCAGTACACACACGCCAACCAGAGCAATGCAAACACCTGCCACACACAGCACAACACCAAGGTACAGCACACTACACAGCACACAAAACACAGATGATGCACACATACACAATTTAGGAGAAGAAAGAGGAATTTAATCCTGCTGTTTGTTTCATCAAACCAAGCATTTCCTTTGCTCCAACAGAGCAATTCTCAAAGTTTAGGAGGCCATTGAGATCCCCTGGCTAAAATGATACACTTTTGTTGCAGGACCTGTGAACAATGAGGGTGCTTAAACCTATATACTCTGTCAGAGGCAAGCTTAAACCACAGCCTGGCAGCTTTCAGATGGGACGCCAAGGGATTAGAATGGGAGAAAATGCAAAACTTTATATTATTAAGGTCTGTTCAGTAACACGTGGCAAATTCCCTGATATCCACGGATATCCTTCCCTGATATCCACGGTCACCATTTTGCATTAGAGTATGTAGTGCTCAGCCCAAACCAAGATGTATAGCTCCACTCAGCCTCCTTCCAGGGACAAGATAAAACAGCCACAGTAGGAAAAAAAAACCCTCTCCCAACTCGACGACCAAAAGTACAATTGTTTATTCAAATAGGTGTTTTTGAGTAGCGGGACCAGGGTGATCAGGACTTGACAAAAGCATATTTTAAAAATGAGAATGTGAATCAGATGAACTCAGACCCCCCCAATGTGACCTGGCACAAGTCCCTTGTTCTCTCCAAAACTGAGTTTCTTTATCTTTAACATGGGGACAATGACAGATTTGTATCTGCTTTGCCTTCCTTATGGAGTTGTCTGTGGGTCAAATGGGATAATGCATACAGAGCTCTGCACGCTAATAAAGACTGGTCTTCAGAAACTCACACAATCATCGTAGTTATCGGAAGATTCTAGAAAAGCAAAGGTTAACTAGATGCCTGATGGCTACCTTCAAAATGTAATCGGTTATGAACACACCTGTGTGTGTTCAGGGAAGAACTACACAATATTCAAATTACAGGGAGCTGGATTTGGACTCATTTCATCACAACTCAATTCCATAGACACCTATTGAGAACATCGTGTGTGACAGGCATTCTGCCGGGTACTCACCTGCTTCCCGGGAACATGTAGGAAGGGAAATTGTGGTGAGGAGCTGGCTTTGAGTTCGATGTAAATGATGTATAGGACTTCCCCAGGGTACAGAGTGTGCCACAGAGGGGAACAGTGTGGGTGAAAGTGCGTGGGGTGAGAAAGTGGGAGCTGCGTTTGGAGAATAGTGACTACCCTTGGTGCAACATGGAGGAGGGAGTGCTTGGCAATGGCCAGAGGATGACTTGCCAGATAAGCTGAGATCGCTTGTGAAAGGCTTTGTACATCACGCTAAGCATTCATTCTATGGGCAGTGGAAGCTACCGGAAGTTTTTAGACAATGGAGCAAAGATTAAATCTGTGTTTTAGAAATTATCTATCACCTATTGCTTGCCCCTGATAAGCACTGAGGATACAAACATGAGGAAGATACTGGGCCTTCAGAGGCAGAGGCAGACACAGTTTCTGCTCTGCAACCCCACTCCCAACCGTGAAGGGTTTTCCCTGAAAACCTCAGGTTAGAAAAATTTGAGGTATGGAAACTTAAAACCTGCAAATAGAGCAGAGGGATCACAGACACTAGCTCGTGAAGCGCTCCTAAAAATGTTCTTATGCGCAATTATAAAGGTTTCCCACTGAATACAAAGGGTACTGATGATATTTCTCTGAAATTGGTAAAATTTAGTTTTCATTCATACTTTGTGCTTCCTAACACGTCAGTTGAGATGTGTGTAAATCCCCTTTGCTTCGTTCTGATACACTGAGCTGCACCTTCCCTTCAGCACTAGTTCTGCATCTAAATGTTCAATAACTTCAAATTTATGGCTTGGAGTGGTAGCATCCCTCCTCCTTTGACTCTGCGTGTCTCTAGGACCCAGAGTAGAGAAGTTAGAAATCCAAATATATAAACATATGTTACTCAATGTCAGATACTCTTTCTCCACCCCTCCTTTCCCAGTGTGCAGGGTTATATCACCCAGGCACTGCCCTGGATAATGTCATGCACTGTGAACTTAACAGACATCGTACATCTCCCAGTGCTTTGTGCCTCAAAGAAGTGAGAAGATAATTCTCAATTCCTGGCTTGCTTTCCCCCTTGCTTTTATCTCTCCTAAGCTTCCTTGCCAAAATCTCTATGTCACTCTGCTGTCTACTTTACCTCCCGCACTTGTGTGTGAGGGAAAACTAATCTTTATATGCTAGAATTTCAATTAGCAGACATTGGGACTCGGAGTGGCAATGCAATGTGATAAAAGTGCTTTAGAGACTGTTTTATGGTGTCCATAGCTCTACGAACAGGTGTTCAGGAAGCAGAATGAGCAGTAGACATGGTATCTTATCCATAAGGATGTTTTGAACTGCCAGAAACAAAATCCTTGACTAAAAGTGGCTCCAATAATATTATCTCCCATAGTAAGATGTCCAGAAGAAGGTGGCTGCAGGGTTAGTGCCCTGGGCCAACCATGTCTTTAAGGACCCAGGCTCGTTCCATCTTTCTCCTCCATCAGCATATGGACCTGGTCCTTAGGCTTACCTGCCCATGATCCAAGATGGCTGCTACAGCTCCAGGCATCATATCTTCACCCAAAGATATTCAAAGACAATAAGAAAGCCTGTTCCTCTTTGTTCGTCTCTGTTAATTGGCTTCCCAGAAACTTCCCTGCATATTTCCCTTTGATCCCACTGACCTACATTAGATCATATGCCCAAACCCAAGTTGCAAATAAGACTGTAGAAACAAATGTCTGGTATGACCAGCTTTTATGTTAAGGGGAACCTCCATCATGAGCAGGCAACCAACAGGAGGGTGGCCAATTCCTCCAGGCTTGTCAGAACTTTCCTGGTTTTAAAACTGGAAGCTCCACATCTGGGGAAACCCCTCAGTCCTGGGAAAACTGGATGGTGTCACCCATCTGTCATGGTGGATGCCTGTAGGGTGTTGGAGGAGAGGAACAGGTGGTAGGGATATGCCTATAGCATCAGGAAGGAGCTCAGGTACTGCAGGTGGCATTTGAGAGGGGGAAGAGGGGCTATTGCATGAGCTGTTCTGAGTAGAGCAGACGGGTCATGATTAACATTTAGATGTGAAGCAGGAAGGAGAGCAAGAGATCACTGGTGACTCTGGGGGTCCTGTCTCAAGTAACAAGAATGCCCACTTATTATCCCACAGTGCTGTGAGTCAGAAGTTTGGGCACACAGTGGCTCAGCTGAGTCTTCTGCTGAGGATCTCACAAGGCTGAAATCGAAGGGTCCATACTTTTTCAAGTTGTTGGCAGAATTATGTTCCTTGTGGTTGTAGGACTGAGGTTCCAATGTTCTTGGCACATGGCTTTCTTTATCTTCAAGCAAAAACACTACATTCTACCTTTTCCTACCTCAAATTCCTTATTCTCCCTTACATTACCAGCTGGAGTAGGATTTCTGCTTTTAAGGTCTTGTGTGATTAGATTAGGCCTGTTCAACAATCCAGGATAATCTCCCAATCTTAAAGTCATCTGATTAGAAACCTTAATCACATCTGCAAAGTCTGTTTCGCCATGTGCAGCATATTTATCAGAATAACACCAGGGGGTGAAGGTCATGGGGGCCAAAATTCTGCCTACAGATGGTTAGGTAGAAAAATTAGGAGATCATTGGTGACATTTTGCCACAGCAAAGAAGAAAAAGTTTTCTAACAATAGAAATAAGCCTTCAGGTAGATGGTCTGTCTTACAAAGCACTGAGCCCTCCACCTAGGAAAGAATTTAGAGCCACTTGAAATGCTCTTAAAGAAATTCCTACCCTGAGGAAGGATGGGAATGGATGATTCCTAAGATTCCATCTAACTCTAAGATACTACAAGTCCAGTTTTCCAAATTACTGTAGTCCTGCCAAACAGAGAAAAATAGAGTAAGTTTGATTAATGAAAAGACAGAATTTTTCAGAAAATGATCAAACCATTCTAATACAGGTGTTTTTACTTTCTCTGCAATGACTTGCAGTAAAACTTGAAAGCAAGGACTTGCAGAAACTGACCTTTCCTTTCCCATTTCATGGAGTTATTGGCTCTGAGAAAAAGCTTGGAGACACTTAGAGATCCCCAATATTGCCTGTCTTAGACTAGACCTTGGGTGATTGGGAAATATTATGAAACACTCCCTTGGAAGAGGCTGTTCGGATATCTCACCAATTTGTAGTTTTAGGGACCTTCCCCCTTTAGGTGACAGGCAGAGTGCTGAAAGTGGAAAGAGACTCTGTGGCCCACCCTGAGACCAGGCTCTTACTGATGGTAAATGCAGGAAGCGGTTGCAGGCTGGACGGAGCTTCGAAGAGCAGGAGATGACGAATCATGAAAATCTGCTTTGAAGAAAGAGAATTCTAGTGACTCTAAAACCCTGTGAGGGTGGGAATTTAAATAGAATATCTTCTTTACCTATTAAGCGAGCACTAATACCAAAGCTAGGCCCAGGAGAGGATGAAGAACAGCATGTCTTAGACAATGTAGGATGAAGTGCAATAACCTTGATTATCTGGTGCCCAGATCAGACAGCAATGCGAAGTAAATCCTGATAGGAAAACTCTCAGGGGTTGGTCATGAGGGTAGGTAAGTTTGGGCTCTTCATTTACCTAGAAAGGTGAACAAAAGAATGTAGGCCCTCCTCCCTGCACAGTTTTGGAGAGCATAATATTTCATCTGGCGAAGCTGAAAAAACAAGACTATTTAGAGTGAGTCAGAATGTACACAGTCAGCCTCTGAACAAAAGCCCAAGACGTCACCCATTCCTGAATGCAGTAGAGACAGTCGGGTAATAGGAAGTAAACTGTAGAAAATGCTAAACTGAAGGAGGAAAGCTTGAGGCAATTGGGAGAGGAAGTGGTCATAATAGCTACAATGTATACATCATGCACTCACTATGCACCCAGCAGACACTCCACTCCGTGTCCATGATCTCATGTCGCTCACACAACAAGGCTATGAGTAAATAACCTGTTCCACGTTCCATGGCGCTAGCAGGTGGCAAAGCCAAGACACAATCCACAACATGGTTGTAGAACTTACTCTCTGAAGCATGATGTCACTCTAATGCAACTTAGAGCACACAATTCAGAAAGCCGTTGCCCGGAAATGTTTTTAGCTTTGTCACAGCTATCTATTCAAGACCATGAGAATCACGGGATCTTCATGTCCAACAGGAGCACTGTGGTCACTCTTGCTCTGATCCCCTAGCCCAGGGGTCCCAAACCCCCAGGCCGCAGACTGGTACCGGTCCGCAGCCTATTAGGAACTGGGCCACACAGCAGGAGGTGAGTGGCAGGAGAGTGAGTGAAGTTTCATCTGCCACTCCCCATCGCTCCCCATCGCTTACATTACCGCCTGAACCTTTTCCCCCCACCCACCACCCCCAGAGTCTGTAGAAAAATTGCCTTCCACGAAACCAGCCCCTGGTGCCAAAAAGGTTGGGGACCACTGCCCTAGCCCATATGAGTTGTTGTCTGTGACACCAGTACCAGGTGACCCTCCTTACCTGCCTATGTCTGAAACTGAACCTGTTTCCTCACAGATAGCTCATTCCATTACCGGCCATTTATACTTGTTAGAAAATTATTCCATGAATCAAGCTAACATAAGCCTTCCTTTTAATTTCCACTCCCCATTTTTCAAACTCCAGAACTGTATAGAAAAAGTCCAGCATTTCTCTATATATAAAATGCATGACCGAGTGGAAGTCAGCCATCATTGCCCCAAGTCCTCAGTTCTCCAGAAAAAATATTGTCAATTTCTTCAACCATTTTGAAAGAAATGATGACCACCAATGTCACCATTGCCACAATCATCAATGCCACAATTGCTGTTGCTACCACTAAACCTTCAAGGATGAAGAAATAAAAAAAGTACCTAGACATATGAAAATATTTAATAGGGCAAAGGAAAGCACCTAATCTAAAGATTCATAATAATTTTTCCATTACAAAAGATTAGTATAAGAAGAAATGGAAAAAAATAATAAATGGAAGCTCAAAAGGTTTGACTAGACATTCACCAAAGAAGATATATGAATAGCAAATATGCACAAAAGCATTAATCATTGGGGAAATGCAAATTGAAACCCAAATGAGATATCACTACACATATACTAGAATGGCTAAGATTTTAAAAACTGACAATATTAAGTGCTAACGAGGATACAGAGCAACTGGAATGCTCACCATTGCTGGTGGGAATGGAAAATTACACAGTTTGGAAAACATGTTGGTAACATCCTGTAAGGTAATGATGCACTTGTCGTTACTACCTAGCAATCTCACTTCTAGGAATTTATTTAAGGGAAATAAAAACACATATCCTCACAAAGACCTAAACATGATTGTTTATTTGTAATAACACCTAAATACCCTTGCACTGGTGAATGAATAAACAGATGGCAGGACCTCCCTACAATGAAACACCTGCTCCACATTGAAAAGCACAAACTACTGATTCATACAACAAATGGATGAATCTTACATGAATTTTTCTAAGGGAAAGACACCAGAACCAAAAGATTACATGTTGTATGGTTACATTCAGAGGCTATTCTGAAAAAGGCAAAGCCAACTAATGAAAAAACAGATCAGGGAATTCCCTGGTGGTCCAGTGGTTAGGACTCCACACTTTCACTACCAAGGGCCCAGTTTAAATCCCTGGTCGGGGAACTAAGGTCCTGCAAGCCACGTGGTGCAGCCAAAAAAAAAAAATCAGTGGTTTCCAGGGGTTCAGTAGGGGAGAGGGGCTGACTAGTTAGGGCCAACACAAAGGGATTCAAGAGATGATAAAAGCGGTCTGTATTACAATCGTGGTGGTGGATACATGACTATGATTTTGTCAAAACTACATACAACAGAAAGAAAAAATTCTACTGTATGTGAGTTTCTAAAAATCAATCAAGGTTTGAAGGTAACACACCCAAAAAATAATACAAACTGTAAAAAACAAAATGTGACTGCATTACAAATTAATAAGGTAACTACCATGAAGGGGACAAGGAAGAAAACTAACCTAAGTAACTTTGGAAACTGTATTTTGAATGGATATTATAAGGTTAAGACAAAAAGAACTATACATTGGTATTATACCCTAGTTAGTATTTTTTTTCTCATACGTGTATGAGTTAACAATTCTAAAAATACTTTACATGTATTCTAGGGTTGAACAAATAAATAAACATATTATATATAATAAAAGCCAAGTTTCTCCTATTGAAGAAGTTACAAATAAGGAAAGGAGAAGGGTAGAATGAGCCCTGTGGTGTTGTATTGAAATTAGAGGTATCAATATAAATGCATGAGATTTTAAAAATTAGCTGACATGGGAGAGAAGCAGAGACAGAGTTTTCTGTGAACCCATAGGTTAATATATATTCATGTAGTTCCACTCTCTTTCCACTAAAAGGGCTTAGAAGCAATAAAATCTCAATAGCAATGAGCATACCCAGTGCCTAGATCTTGGCTTCTAAATACCATCCTTTAATCAAAAAAGGCCAGGGCTTATTGGTGAAGTAGCTACTTCCAGGGCTAGGACAAGAAAAACACAAGACAAACCTATAATGTCTTGTGATAACAGAACATAAGTGCTGAAGAAAGAACAGAAGCAGAAGCCAATCTGAGAAAGTTCCCCATAGCCAAAACTGGAATAACTTGAACAACAAAGTAAATGGTAACTGTACTGGATTATAATCAATAGAATAAAATAAGAAAATATCCATGAATCCATACAGATGTAAGTAAGTAATCAAATAAGTAAATAAATGGTGGAGAAACGACAGCTATTCCCTACAGGAGAATTCCAATTAACAAATGCAAAAGAAATGAGGAAAATGGAAAATAACCAACAGTAATGACTGTAGACAAGATCCACAGATGAATGTTAAAACTGGATGGTGAAAGTTTGAGGAGAAATAAGGTATTTGAATAGTCTAAAGGTATCTTCCTCAAGATATATGACTATATATATAGAATAGAATAGAATAAAATTAGGATAGGATAAGATAGGATAGGGTAGGGTAGCGTAAGGTAGGGTAGGGTAGGGTAGGGTAGAGTAGGATAGGATAGAATAGAATAGAATAGAATAGAATAGAATAGAATAATAGTAACTACTTTGAAGAGAGTTGGCAGTCCTCAACCAACTAATCAAACACCCAGTAATAAGTCATATCAACATCACGTATCCCCTGCACTACAAAAGGGCCATAATTTCTGTGGTATTCTTGCCAAAAATTCAGAACCTCAGTAAAATCTGAGAAAACATCAAACCAACCCAAACTGAAGGACGTTCTACAAAATGACTGACCAGTACTACTCAAAAGCATCAAGGTCCTGAAAGACAAAGAAAGACTGAGGAAGAGTCCAGATTGGAGGAAGGAGACTTGACAGCTGAACCCAATGTGGGGCCCTGGATTGGAAAACATTGGTCAAAAAACTGGTGAAAACCGAATAAAGTCTGTAGTTTACCTAACAGTATTATGCCGATGTGAAGGTGTTAGCTTTGGTAACCATACCACACGTATATAAGATGTTATATTACATTAGAGAAAGCTGTACTAATTTTGCTACTTTTCTGTAAATCCAAAAATATTTCAAAATAAAGTTTAAAAATGCAATGACAGACTCTTAAGAAATAACGGTAATATTTAAAGTTATCCTGTGCAGCCAACACCAAACTCAAACAGAAATCCCTATTCTTAAATTCCTTTTATTATTGGAAAGTAAGAAGAATAAAAGAATGGAACACATTTCATTCAAGAATTTTTAAAATAGGCACATATAAATGTACATCCGTAAAAGAAGAAAGGAATAATGATAAGAGCAAGTATCAATAAACTGAAAAAAAGAAAAACAGACTAATGCTAAATGAATCAAAAGAGAAAACACAAGCACACAATTTAAAGTCGAAGAAAGGGATGTTACCATTTATATCCATTTATAGCCATGGATAGAGAGACAGTTTTTTAAATCCTAAACAAATGTTGTGTATTAACCTTTTATTTTAATGAGTGGAAAATATTCTAGGAAAACATAAATTATGAAAATTGACACAAAATGCATAGGAAAGTTAAAAAGCCTAATAACAATAGAAGAAGTAGTTTAAAAAACTTGTTAAAGACCTACACAGAAAGAATCAGTCTTTTTTTTTTTTGCGGTACGCGGGCCTCTCACTGCCGTGGCCTCTCCCGTTGCGGAGCATAGGCTCCGGACGCGCAGGCTCAGTGGCCATGGCTCACGGGCCCAGCCGCGCCACGGCATGTGGGATCTTCCTGGACTGGGGCACGAACCTGTGTCCCCTGCATCGGCAGGCGGACTCTCAACCACTGCACCACCAGGGAAGCCCAAGAATCAGTCTTTATTTATGAATGAGTTCTTTCAAATGGTCAAAGAATAGTGAATTCTTATATCAATTAAACTGTTTTAAGAGCATAGAAAAACATAGAAAACTTATCAACTCATTTTCTAAAATTAGAATGAGTCTGATGACATAAATCTGGTAAAGTATAAAAATAAAATGTTCATTTTACATATATAATTACTATCTCAGAGAGTTCCAATTCCCTCTTGTAGAACTGTGTTCAATTCCTTTCAAATTTAGAGACTGAGAAATATAGAAAACAAAATAAAAATAAATTTTAAAAATATTTGAGTCATTCTGTTTTTACCGCATTCTTTCTTAACTATTACACCATTTGTCCTGGGGAGAGGCCTTATACATTCCTTATAATTCTTGTTCTGGATGCATCTCAGGAAGCCCCAGTCTTCTTGGTGTTTTTTCCGTCTCAGTATTTTTCTATTTTTACACATTCATGCCAGCCTCACTTTTCCCTCTGTCCTTTGTATTATGCCTCTCCTTACAGCTCTTGTACGTGTTCTTTTAAAAATGTGAATTAGGGACTTCTCTGGTGGTACAGTGGTTCAGAATCCACCTGCCTATGCAGGGGACATGCGTTTGATCCCTGGTCCAGGAAGATCCCACATGCCGCGGAGCAACTAAGCCCGTGCACCACAACTACTGAGCCTGCGAGCCACAACTACTGAGACTGCGTGCCACAACTACTGAGACCGTGCACCTCGAGCCCGTGCTCCACAACAAGAGAAGCCACCACAGTGAGAAGCCTGTGCACTGCAATGAAGAGTAGCCCCTGCTCGCTGCAACTAGAGAAAGCCCGCGCACAGCAACGAAGATCCAATGCAGCCAAAAATAAATACATAAAAAATAAATAAATTTCTAAAAAAAAAAAATTTCATGATGCTGTGCCTTGGCATGGCTATTAAAAAAAAAAGTAAGTCAAAAGATTTTTTTTTAATGTGAATTAATCAGAAAGTCTAGCCACACTGATTTTTATGGATGTCTCCCCTTTTCTTCATCAAAAAATCATTCATAATTATATCATCAGAATTTAATTTTTGAGAGTATTTCATCCTTTGTGGATTAAAGGGGCAGTAGAGTCCCTTATAATGATTTCAGGTTTTGGAATAATGGCTCTTTTTTCTGGAAAGCTTTTGAAATATGAAGACCATGGGGCTAGGATGTGTGTTTTACTGGGTCTAGGCTTCCCTTTGGTGCCTGTGAGATGACATTCTTTCTTCCAAAGCTTTCAATTCTGCTTAACCAAGAATTCCACCCAAGTTGATCCGAAATAGCAGTTTCACTATAACTTTTGAAGAAGAGGGGTTTGCCAAATCTTGATTTTTTTAAAGCAAGTCTTCCCACTTCATATTTTTCATGTATGAAGCAAGCCTCAGCTGGAATCCATTCCTCTTACACTAGTACTAGGCGTGTTAAACAAGATAACTCTAAGTTAGAGAACTCACTAGTCCTCAGGAAGATCTCGTACAAAACTAACGAAGCTCAAAAGACTGTTTGCCATGTGCCAGTTTCAGTGCCCCATAGACATGTGTGATGGCGAGACATATGAGCACACAGTTCCTCCCCCCAACCCCGGGGCTCCAGTGAGCAGCAGGGCCATCGTGGAGGATGGGAGACCCCCATGACAAGTCTTAAACTCGAAGACAAAGGATGAAGCACCAACCAGTCAGTCTCTGGGGTCACAGAGAGCCCAGGAGGTTCAAAGGCCTAACTTGTGAAATTGCATGCCATCCTTGCTGGAGAGAAGCTGCAGGAAAGCAGCAGGACGGCTGCCAAAGTAGTGAGAGCAGGACATCCAGACCCCTGAGCCCAAGAGGGTGACTCTCCTGCTGCAGCAGCCTCTGAGCCAAATGACAAGTGGGGGACTTCCCTGGTGGCGCAGTGGATAAGACTCCACCCCCCCCAATGCAGGGGGCCTGGGTTCGATCCCTGGTCAGGGAACTATATCCCACATGCATGTTGCAACTAAGGAGCCCACGAGCTGCAACTTAGGAGCCTGCCTGCTGCAACTAAGACCCCACACAACCAAATAAATAATTTAAAAATAAATAAATATTAAAAGAAAATAAATTACAAGTGGGTACCGGCATCATTAGTTTGATTTTATTTCCCCATACCTCCTTCCTTCCCCCTGCCTGCTTCCAAACAAGTTGCTAAGCCCTTAGTGGGGTCTCTTTTAAAAAGTTTTTTTAAGGTACAAGAAAAAAAAGATAAAGTGACACATCTGTGTACCCACTATCCAGAATTAATAAATGTTAACTTTTTGCCACGTTTGCTTCCGAACTTTTTTAAAGCAGTAGGAATAAAACATTGTAGAGAGAGCATCCTTTGTTCCCATTTCCAATGCTTTTCCTTACCCTTTCCAGAGAAAATTACACAGATACATATAAACATATATATACATGCACAGATATGTATGTATGAACAATATTATGTTTTGTGGGTTTTTAAAATCTATATAAATGTACCGTATAACACATTCCCCTCTCTCTCCCTCACTTTCTCTCATATATATATGTATGTGTATATGTGTGTGTATATATGTACATATATGGATAAACTATAGATAGATAGATAGATAGGGAGATGGATGGATGGGCAGACGGAGGGAGATACATACATACATACATAGGTAAACAATACATATAATGCTTTCTGGTTTTACTGAAATGTAAATAAATGTATCCTATGGAACACGTACCTTCTTTTTCTCTCAGCATTGTGTTTCCGGGATGTGTAGATACGTGGGTACGTCCCGCCCTGGTTTACTCACTACCCTTCCTTTGTGGAACCCGGAGCATGAGTTACCATAGTATATCCAACCACCCCCTATTGACAGGCATTTGTGCTGTTTCCAGGCTTTCCGATTACACACAGTGCCGTCAGGAGTGAGTCTTCCAGGACCCGTCTGGGGGAGTGAAGCGTCTAGACCTAGAAGTGGAATTGCTCATCCAGAGAGGAGGTCAGCACACCAGATAGGAAATATTTTAGGTTTTTAGGTCTCTGTCACAGCTACTCAGCTCAGCCCCTGTAGCATGAAAGAGCCGTGGACAAAGCGAGTGAGCACCCTCGCGCTTCAAGGAAACTGCCACCTCTGTCCCCAGCGAAAGCACCGTCAGCATCACCCCCCATGGCCAAACAGCTCCCCAAAGCGGTGCACACTTAGCCTTCCCCGCTGTCCTGCTTCCACATGTTTTCCCTTCATAGTTTCTTGCCTTGGAGATGTTTGCAGAGCTGGAAATAGACGTTGCTTGGGTCAACAGACCCTCATGTGTTTTAGGAGCCGGAATTCATTGAAATCAGGTGCTCTCTGAGCAGGGGGCGCCCTCTCAGTCCACGGGGGCAGGATGCAGCAGGACCTCAGAGGGGTGGCTGACAGGCTGCCCAAGAAGGTTCCCACCCTCCAGAAAGCACAGCACTGGCAGAGGTGCTGGACTTCAAAAACCTTGTGGACATAAGGCTGAACATCCCAGTCATCACCCGGGAGGGGATAGGAAGAGACGGCTACACACCACCCACCAGCCCCGATGATCTGGACAGTTGACTGTCCAGGATTATTATACAACCTGGAGGAGGAGAGAAGGAAGAATCCCCAGTTTTAAAATGTCCTTGGAAAATTTTTTTCTTTTCTTTTCTTTTTTTTTTTTGCGGTACGCGGGCTGTTGTGGCCTCTCCCGTTGCGAAGCACAGGCTCCGGATGCGCAGGCTCAGCGGCCACGGCTCACGGGCCCAGCCGCTCCATGGCATGTGGGATCTTCCCGGACCGGGGCACGAACCCGTGTCCCCTGCATCGGCAGGCAGACTCTCAACCACTGCGCCACCAGGGAAGCCCCCTGGAAAATTATTTTAAAGGTAAAGAGAGAGAACTCATATTTGCACACCTGAATCTCACCCATTGCAAGGGAATTTAACTAGGAATCTTCTCCCCTGTGTCTTTTGTTTATACAAATGTTAAAAAATCCTTCAAGGCTGTGTTCCTTCCTCACCTTCCCCAGAAAGCCATCTTTAAGGACGCCAGCTAGAGTTCTAACTTCTTTTGCTGAACATTTATCGAGTATAGAATAATAGGATGGTTAAGAAGGGGAACTCCAGAGTTACCCAGGTCTGCATTACAATTCTTCTTCCTCCATGTACTGTTAAAAAACAAAATTCAAGTGAGTACATTTTAAACATCTCGCTGGCTTTATTCAATAATTCATGAATCAGACACCATCCTACAGAGCAGATAGAAAGCAGCCCTGAGGAGCTGTACAGAATGAAAGACTTTTACGGGCAGAAGGGAGCAGGACACGGAAGTTGTACTCAGCAAAAAGCGGGTTGGTTATCGCGAGGTCACTTCCCTTTAGGGGATGCAGGGGTCCACCAGACAGATGGCCTCACTGGTGCTGATCAGGGGATTCCTGATTCCCTGGTTTAAGATTCCATTTCCGGGAGAACCAAAACTGTAATTAAGTCACGGTTTAGTGATGTGGGGCTTAGCATAAGTGACTCCATTTGTGGCCTGTTGTCTTGTTTCTAACAACACCCTCTGGAACGTGGACAACTTAACCTCTCTGAGCCTCTGTTTCCTCATCTTCCAAAACTGGGAGAACAATAGACTCTATCTCATAGGATATGATAATTAAATGAGAAGTGTCAAATATTTAGAACATAGCTATTCCCTCCCACAAAATGATTTATTTATTCTTGGACGTTATTGCACTTATTATCTGTAGCACGTATTTCAGTATTTCATTGCATATTGCTGTGAGAGCAGTTACCTCATTGTGTTATAATTACGTGTGTGTATTTGTTCTTTCCCTTCACATGATGAAAAACTCCAGGGAGAAATTTTGTTTTATTCATCTTTCTCTTTCTGGTGCATGGTACATAGCAGAGAGTCATTACATGCTTGCTAAGTAAGTGACTTTATGAAAAAGTTCACTAACGTTGCCTTGTGCTTTTGGCTCATGCATCAATCAAATGTAATGGTAAAAAAAGATTTTTCAGAATCCTAAGGTGTCAGAAAGTCTACCTCCTACAAACCTATTCTTAGAAAATTACTCGCAAAGCGAGAGAATAAACCAGGAGAGAAAAAGATGTGGAATCTACAATGAATCCAACCCAGAAGAAGAGTAAAGAGAATTCCCGGGATAAGAGCATTAAGCTGAAATCACAACCAATTCAGGGGGAGAGTGAATCTGAGGAGGGGGGCAGAGTAGGAGAAATTGATGGAATAATTCTTATGATTGAGAACTGGAGAAATTTTGGTAATATAATAAAGGCAATTAATGGGATAGAAAAAAAGGAGACCCCATCTAAACTTAAACTTACAGAAAGATTCTCCTTTGAGTATTGAGATTATCATATTCTACACATATTAATGGAAATGCTTGGTTCTGCAAAGAATAGTAATTATATTATCCAGAAGAAGATAAAAGCTGTGGATGAGTTTTCAACTTTTAGAATCAATTCTAGCCAAATCATGGGAGGCAACCTTGCTTACATAACAAAATGCAAACATTATAAACCTTGATAATAGAAACATAAAGCTTTTGTGCATAAAGTTTAGGAGGTAGACGGGACCACTCGCAAAGTATGGGGAAGGCAAATTACCAGTGCAGAATGGAGATGTCTTGTGGTTGCTAGAAAAAGAACTGGGAATAAAAGGATAATGTTTGAATATGCAGATGTGACTAAAGAAGGAGGAGCTGGTTGAAGATATTAATACACTACACTTGGGGGATAGGATTGGTGATGATAAAAGTGACGAAAATCCTTATCTATCAAGCAGAAAGACAACAGTCAACAATTGGAGTGGACTCCAGAATTGGTTACATAAATGTACTCTTTATCTGTATAGAGACAACACCCAAAAAAACAGATACACACACACACGCATGCATGCACGCATGCACACACGGACATATCTGTTAATAAAGGAAGAAATTAAGGTCAACCATAAAGTACAATGCTTTTTTAAAATTAAAGTAGGGAACATAAATAATATGCTGACATCATGAGTTTTGCTGGGATCCTTCCTACTTGGGTGAAAGCTACTCTCTTCATCAAAATCTGGGAGTCGGGGGCAAGGGAGGGCAGGGCCAGGATGGAAAATGAGAGCACAGGAGGCAGGCGGACAGACCAAGTCAGGCGAAAACTGCCCCTTCATGGGGAGAGGCTCCCAGCCGGATGGACCACAAGTTGAATCAGGGATAAACGTTGGAATGGACGGTAACCAGGAATGAGAGGTCTAGCATTTTGTAATTTCTGAAGAATTCCAGTTAAATTCCCTTTCGCTTCAGTAAACAAGATGAAAACCGCTGCCCGCCATGTGTGTGGTCTCCGTGGCACCCAAGAGTCAAGGTCACAGCCAGGACATGAAAAGGGAAGCCCAGCAGCTGCTGGCGTCCCAGGTGCTGAGAGCAGAGGGCAGCACGCCCTCTACTGGCCTCCTGGGGGGACTGCCACTCGGAGGCTTGGAGGCTGAGCCCCCAGCTTGGAGATGGGCACCTGAAGCCAGGAAAACTGGACAGCAAGTTTTTCGGCTAGTAGCAAACAAGATAACGCCTTTCTCTACCAGGAAATTCCATTAGGGAAGGGGAAACAAAAAGCTGAAACCATCTTCACAGCCAACTAGAAATTTTGCAGAGAAATGATTTTTTTTTTAAATGATTGTAAAACTTGGTTAGAGTTATCATCATCATAACCTCTTTTATTTGCCGGGTGACAGGCAGTTTGCAAACACTTTGACATCATCTCATCATACCCTTAGGAAGTACTGTTTTCCTCCTTTACAGAAAACACAGGCATCCCAAAAGCATAACAGCATTGCACAACTCAGGTCCCGCATCAACTCCAGGCATGACCTTTAGTTTTATCCCTGCTGTACCATCCAACCCAAAGGCCCTAAGAACAGCCCAATAAATCAGGAAATGTTCGTGACCGCCCCTCAGATTCACAGTGGTTGTGTAAGCACAGAACCCTGTGTAAGCACAGAACCCCCCGAATGGACTGAAACCCAAGGGTTCACCCCGTTTACTCCACCCTCGGGGAGTCTCACTAGGAAGAAGAAACGAGCCCAAGGTCTTTGGGATTTATGGATTATTCACATGCTCCCACATGCGACCCACACCTTCCCTGCTTTATGGCATCACAGGAGAGTTCATAAAAGAAGCAGGCTTTACTTCTCAGCAGAGTTGCATGTTTTGCAATTACAAATAGTAAAGGGGAGCTTGCATGAGTGAATGGGCTGGCTGCACTTTTACCCAGTACCCACAAGTTAAACTTTTGACACCCAAGTCACCCTGCTGTTTCAACCAGGAAAGCCTGGTTGGAGCTGGTGAGACAAGAACGTCAGTAGCAGATGAAGCAAAGCCCCCTTGTCTTAGCCCAGCGAGGTGGTGAGCCCCTTAGCACCTTGCCAAACACTAAATTTAATCCCAGTTTTATTTTCGAATCGCTTTTTGAAAATACAGTAACCATTAAGCAGTCGGGGGAAAGGTCCTTTTAAAATGATTTATTACGTGTTAACAGCTAAAGAAAACCTAAACAATATCTCCATAAAGACCCACTATCACGTTTTTAATTAAGAGCCACAACTTTTAATGGAAAGCATAATATGCCCATTCATTTCAGGGTGCCGGTGGCAGCTGGGCCATCCAGCATTGGACTCGGGGGAGAACAGCAGCTTCCATTCCCACCTCAAGGTCTTCTGCTAAAGAAAATAACGATAAAGTCAGATCCCTTTAAACCTTGAGTTTGGGCATTTCGACCCAGAAAAAGGACACATTTTGTTTCACTACAGAGACGTTTATTACTGTTTCTGAAGTGCCCACAATAGCTCACTCAGTGCTCTGAGTAACTCAGACACCCCCGGAGTTTTAATATGTGTCTAGGTGGTTCTAAATGTGACCCGGGACATTCCTGCCGGTGCTCTGGGGAGGCTGTGCCCTCTGAGAAACAAATCATCACTCTCTCTTTCTGAAACTGGCCCCTTAAATGCTTTTTCTTCTCCAGCTCTTTAGTTTAAGATTAAAATTTCATATTTCTACCATATGATCCAGCAATCCCACTCCCAGTCATATACCCAGAGGAAACATGGTCCAAAAAGATCCATGCACCCGAATGTTCATTGCAGCACTGTTTACAATAGCCAACACATGGAAGCAACCTAAATGTCCATCGACAGAGGAATGGATAAAGATACAGTACATATATACAATGGAATATTACTCAGCCATAAAGAAGAATGAAATAATGCCATTTGCAGCAACATGGATGAACCTAGAGATTGTCATGTTGAGTAAAGTAAGTCGGACAGAGAAAGAGAAATATTGTATGATATTGCTTATATGTGGAATCTTTAAAAAAATGATACAAATGAACTTAATTATAAAACAGAAACAGACTCACAGACTTAGAGAATGAACCTATGGCTACCAGGGGAGAAAGCTGGCAGGGAGGGATAGTTAGGGAGTTTGGGATTGACATGTACACACTGCTATATTTAAAATGGATAACCAACAAGGACCTACTTATAGCACAGGGATCTCTTCTCAATATTATGTAACAACTTAAATGGGAAAAGAAATTCAAAAAGAATAGATACATGTATATGTAAAACTGAATCACTTTGCTGTACACCTGAAACCAACACAACATTGTTTATCAACTGTACTTCAATATAAAATAAAAAGTTAAGAAAAAAATTAAAATTTCATGATTGAAGAGAACAGAGCTGTGTCTGTTTGTATGCTCCTGCAGGGAAGTGTCGATAGTACCACCAGCATCGATTGGCTGCTTCCCACGTGCCAGATTCTGCAAGGCTCTGTGATTAGAGCTCGACAGCATTATCTCACTTGATCCTGGTGACAGGGCAGTGAAAGGCTTATCACCCCCATTTGCAGGTGGGAAAACTGAAGCTTGGACAGGGTGAGGAATTTGGTCGCTAGGCAGCATCACACACCACAAGCTGTGGGTGGGTGGGGTGGGGCTGGACCAATGTACGAGACCCAGTTCTTACACTCAAAGAGTTTTAGGGCTTGTTGGAAAGGTAGGACTTGAGCACATCGAGACAGAACCAGCCATACCAGACTGCAGCTGTAGGAACCCAATGGCAGCTAAAAGGCACAGAACCCAGTCGCCCCCCCATGGGGGATTAGTTCCAGGATCCCTGCAGACCCCCAAATCCACAAATGCTCATGTCTCATATAAAATGGTGTAGTACTTGCATATAGCCTACACACATCCTCCTGTATACTTAATTTTTTATTTTTATACTATTTGTAAAAGTTACTTTCCATTTACAGTTATTACAAAATATTGGCTATGCTCCCCGGCTTGTACAATACATCCTTGAGCCTATCTTACAGCCAATAGTTTGTACCTCTTACTCTCCTACCCTTCTATTGCTCCTCCCCCACGACTGGTAACCACTAGTTTGTTCTCTATATATCTGTGAGTCTGCTTCTTTTATGTTATAGTCACTAGCTTGTTGAATTTTTTAGATTCTACATATAAATGATATCATACAGTATTTATCTTTCTCTGACATTTCATTTAGCATAATGCCCTCCAAGTCCATCCATGTTGCTGCAAATGGCAAAATGTCATTCTTTTTTATGGCTGAGTAGTATTCCATTGTATATGTACCACATTTTCTTTATCCATTCATCCAGTGATGGGCACTTAGGCTGTCTCCATATCTTGGTTATTGTTAATGATGCTGCTATCAACATTGGGGTGCATATATCTTCTCGAATTAGTGTTTTGGGGGTTTTTTTTCTTTTTTTTTTTTTTGGGATATATACCCAGGAGTGAAATTGCTGGATCATACCATAGTTCTATTTCTAGTTTTTTGAGAAACCTCCATACTGTTTTCCACAGTGGCTGCACCAATTTACATTCCCACAAACAGTGTACAAGTGTTCCCTTTTCTCCACACCCTCACCAATATTTGTCATTAGTACACTTTCTCATGATGGCCATTCTGACAGGTGTGAGGTGACATCTCACTGTGGTTCTGATTTGCATTTCCCTGGTGATTAGTGCTGTTGAGCATCTTTTCATGTGCCTGTTGGCCATCTGCATTTTATTTTATTTTATTTTATTTTATTTTATTTTTTTTGCCATCTGCATTTTAAATCACCTCTAGATTACTTGTAATACCTCAAACAATGTAATGCATATTTTGTACAGGTGTACATAGTTGTAAATACAGTGTAAATGCTATGGAAATAGTTGCCTGTGTGTGGCAAATTTAAGTTTTGCTTTCGGGAACTTTCTGGAATTTTTTTTTAATATTTTTGATTTTCGATTGGTTGAATCTGCAAATGCAGAACCCACGAATGTGGAGGGCTAATTGTATTGCTGAAGAAGTTCAGAGAAGGGAACACCTGCTCTGGGGTTTAAGATAGAGGGGAATTCAATCTTGACCTTTAAGGATACTCTGAATTTTAAAAACTAGAGTGGGGGCAGGTGGAGAAAAGGGAAAAGTGAATTCTTGTAGAATTTTTATATATCAGTGCTTGCCTAACTTGGTTCTTTGTGCCACCTTGAGGATTTTTGCCACCTGGGCACCCGCCCAGGTACCAAATTCCTGCCTGGATAATCTACTACTGTTTCTCAATATTTTTCTTAAAACATATTACTTTTTAAACAAAAGATTTAAAAGATTTTAAAGGAAACTTTATATCGATGCTGCAATTTGAAAAGTAGAATCATTTAGCTGAAAGTAAAGAAGTAGCCCACAACAGTACATGGGATAAAAACAAAATAATGCTCTCAAGTTTAAAAATTGTAAAATAACAATAGAATAATACTAGCACTGAGAAACCTCAATATATTTTTTTAAACCTGGAAAGCAGTCCCTGTTAGATTCCTGTCCTATGTCTTCAGAAGGCTTGGCTGGGTGACTAGTATCGGAACAGACCCAGGCTTTCCTCAATTCACAGCAGCTTTGTTCCAGAGGCCAGGGCACACTGAAAACAGCCCACCTTTGCTCACCTGCCCATTTTCATATGGTCACTCTTGGACAATCTTTCCCAAGCCATCCTCCCTAGCAGATATCTGCAATGCCCAAAGCGGGAAGCTGGGGGAAACCTATTGGATGTGGGGAAGTATAGAATGGCGATTCATCCTATCATTACTTCCAAATATACTGTGACAGCAAGTTAAGTTACAGAAGGTTTAAAATGTTGATGATGTTCTGAATAAAGTGGATATCCAAGGCTTTGTCTACCTAAACCTGAGCTTAAAAACCTCAATGGAATCATGCACTTCAAGTGCAAGCTATATTGCTTTTTCTAAAACACATTAAAATTAATGCATAGAAATTCATACTAGAATATTCTAGATCATCATTGGTTTGTGGGTCACATTTTTGGCAAATACTAGAAACAAAGTTCCAGAGGAGAATCCTCCAGCTGGTACTGCCCCAAAGAACCCATCTGGCCTTCCCACCACCTGCTCCAAATTCTTCTTCTTGGGATGCCTGAGACTTGCTTTGCCATTCGGTCCCAGACTACCTGCATCCAATACGGCATCTGTCTTTGAATCCAATAGCCCTCAAGAAGCATCTTTGCCATGTCAACACTGCCCTAGTCTTAATGCCTGAAATGTAGACAGTGTTCCTCCCTGCAGGCAGCCTGAAGGCCTCAGAGACAAAAATATATTTGAAAGTAAAAGGAGTGGGAACAGGGGTATTTTTTTTTTGAAGTATAGTTGATTTACAACATTATGTTAGTTTCAGGTGTACATCAAAGTGATCCAGTTTTTTATATATATATATATATATATATATATATTTTTTTATATATATATATATATATATATCTTTTTAGATTATTTTCCATTATAGGTGATTATAAGATATTGAATATAGTTCCCTGTGCTATACAATGTCTTTGTTGCTTATCTGTTTTATGTATAGTAGTTTGTTAATCCCATAGTTGTAATTTATCCTCCCCCCACTCCCTTTCTCCTTTGGTAACCATAAGTTTGTTTCCTATGTCAGTGAGCCTGTTTCTGTTGTGTATATAGACTCATTTGTATTACTTTTTAGATTCCACATATAAGTGATATCATACAATATTTGTCTTTCTCTAACTTACTTCACTAAGTATAATATTCTCTAGGTCCATCCATGTTGCTGCAGATGGCATTATTTCATTCTTTTTATGGCTGAGTAATATTCCAATGTGTGTGTGTGAGTGTGTGTGTGTGTGTGTGTGTGTGTGTGTGTGTGTGTGTATACCACATCTTCTTAAGCCAATCTGTTGATGGGCCCTTGTGTTGCTTCTATGTCTTGGCTATTGTAAGTAGTGCTGCTATGAACATTGGAGGGCATGTATCTTTTTGAATTAGAGTATTCGTCTTTTCTGGACTATTATCCTGGGGTGGGATTGCTGGGTCATATGGTAGTTCTATTTTTAGCTTTTTAAGGAACCTTCATACTGTTTTCCATAGTGGCTGCACCAACTTACATTCCCACCAACAGTGTAGAAGGGGAAACAGAGGTATTTGATCATCATTCGGATAAAATGCCTATTCGGCTACTTTCATCCTTCCCCGTTCAACCTAACTGACACATTAAACCTCCACCACATTAAGCAAAGTTTCGACCCCTATCCTAGGCCCATGTTTCAGTTTCCTTGGTCTGCTTGATCCAAGACGGGCCTAATGAAGGCTGCAGTGGCAGCTGTGGTATAAGGGCTCTGGAAGACAGTGGGCTGGTCGGGTGATTAAGTGCTTCTCTCTGACGATGCCCACTCACACCCTTCCTGCCACCATCCTGCCCGCTGCTGACTTTGAACTTGGTAGGTTAAGTCCTTGCAGAGCTCTTCATAG
This sequence comes from Neophocaena asiaeorientalis asiaeorientalis, assembly GCF_003031525.2. Taxonomy (NCBI): domain Eukaryota; kingdom Metazoa; phylum Chordata; class Mammalia; order Artiodactyla; family Phocoenidae; genus Neophocaena; species Neophocaena asiaeorientalis. Next base: position 1,913,989 of record NW_020172141.1, on the reverse strand, counting down.
GCTACAGCTGCCTTGCCCCACCCTGTATCCCAGGGCTCTCCCACCTCCCATCTCCCTGCTAGGGAACAGCCTATTCAGAGTATGGAAGGCAAGTTCTGTAAACCCACTGTGCTCTAGAGCATTTGTCTGAAGTCCGATGCTAGTTTGGAATTTTCAGATACTGTCCTCCGATGTATCTTTAGAAGGAACTTTGGTGGTTTAATCTCATCCAATGCTGTGGGGTTTGTTTGTTTGTTTGTTTGTCTTGCCGCACTGCTTGTGGGATCTTAATTCCTCTACCAGGGATTGAACACGGGCCGGGTAGTGAAAGCATGGAGTCCTAACCACTGGACTGCCAGGGAATTCCCTCCACTGCTATGATTTTAAACCAAATTAAGTAAACAACTATATGCCAGTTACTGCTCTGGCTGCTGAAAATACCATCCGTAGCCAAAACAGTCTCTACTGTGCAGTAATTCATCATCTTAGGGGGAAAAAGGCATTTTTGTGTTATTTACCTGTTTATTTGTCTAAACTACAAAGTGCCCTCAGAACAAAAAGGCAAGAGAAATTACACGTGTTTGGAAGATTCAAGTCCACCCCATGGACCTGAGGGTCCACCCCATGGCTAATGGTCCCTCTCCACAGGGGGCAGGGGGCCATGTGACCCCGGCTTCAAGGGTCACAGACCAGGAAGGGGCACACATTACATGAGAGGACGCACCCATGTTGAAACCAGAAATTATGGGTTGAATTAACAGAAGGATAGAAAGCAGTACAAACCTGAAGCTGAAGGACTGTGATGGAGAGAAGGACCACAGTGCGGCTAGTGATGGCTGTGATGGGTCGTGTGCAGGCAATGCCCCAGAGATGAGGTCAAGAGAAAGGCACAGATAATTATGCACCCAGTGAGAGAGGGAGAGAATTCAGGAGGGAGAGGGGGAGGGAAGAAGAAAGTTGGAGAAAGTGGCCGTTTCGTCCTGGTAGCTGTCAGCTCCTTGCTCATAGTTACCATGAATCCCGCTATCACAGCCGCCCTGTCCCAAGGGACACGTGAATTTATTTAGGATATACTTTGCCTTTTCTTTCAGTAGCTTGCACCCAAAAGAACACTGCTTAGAACATAAGTCAGAGAGGCGACATTTAAACCGGATATGAAAGAGGAATAGCAGTTGGACAGGAAGAAGAAAGAGTAGCACATTCAGCCTAAGAAAACACTCGTGTGCACAGAGGTCTAAAGAAGTTTCTGTCCTGAGTGGTTTACACAGTATGACTTTCGGTCCCGGGACGGGTACGGGCGTGGAGATCTCACAAGGTATTTTGCACAGCTCTCCTTTGTCTGTCTGCCTGCCCAGCTGGTTCCAGAAGATAAGCTGCACTAGGGCAGGATTCTAGGCTCAGGACAGGAACCAGGGGATGATTGCACAGGCAGCTGTCCTTAGCAAAGTTGTCTCAGAGTCCAAACAGAACCTTGTACACGAATGTTCACAGCAGCGGTATTCACAAGGGCAAAAGGTGGAAGCAGCCCAAATGTCCATCAGTGGATGAGTGGATAAACAAAATGTGATCTGTCCATGCAATGGAATATTTCTCAGTGAAGTGAGAAATATTATGAAGTGCTTGTACATGCTATAATACGGATGAACCTTGAAAACGTTACGCTAAGTGAAGACAGCCAGACACAAAAGGCCTCTTGTTATATAATTCCATGTATATACCCAGGATAGGCAAATCCATAGAGGCAGAAAGCAGATTAGGGGCTGCCAGGGGGTAAAGGGAGGGAAAAATAGAGTAACTACTAATGGTTAAGGGTTTCCATTTGGGACAATGATAAAGGTCTGGCACCAGAGACTGGTGGTAGTTGCTCACCATTGTGAATGGCACACTTGAATATGGTTAAAATGGTAACTGTTATGTGTATTTTATCGCAGGTTTTAAAATGCAAAAGATAGTTTTTAAAGTGGGCAAGGGGAAAACTAGACCTCACTGTGGATTCGGGGGAAAGCCCTCCGGAGCACGCAGACAGCAGAGCCACAGGGAAGGGGGCTGCGCTCCCTGATCTTGTAACCAGACCAACCTGTTTCCTGCAGCAGCTAAGCTCTGCTAAGAAGTTGTGTCCCACTGGTGGAGGGACAGGTGAGCTTTGAAAGACTCAGACTTGGGTTCAATCTTCACTCTGCCCCTCTTGAGATATTTGACCTTTGACCTTTCAAAGATATCCACGCTCTCTTTGAGCCCTTGACCAATCACACAGGACGCCCCCAGGCCCCCCAGGCCAAAGGCCTCCATCAGGGCACAGACCTTCTCTTCCTCCCACTGTGAATCCTTCCCCCTCCTCTGCCTGCCTTGGAGTCTCTCCAGACTCAAGTGCCAAGGCTACCCCCTTCCCAGGGCATGGTCAGCGTGAAGAAGACCTTTGCTGTCCCGTTTGGTTGGCCTTCATCACAGTCCTTAGACGTGATCTGGACCTGAGTTACCTATCTGAGGGCCACGGGCATGCTCCTCAAAGACCTCTCGCCACTCCGAGTCAGGTTGGATTCTGTGAGTTCGTCTTCCTTAGAGTGCCCTCTCCTCTCTCCAAAACCAAGAAGGCAGTCTTTCAGCTCAAGATCTACGGAGCCTTCCCGAGACTCCTCTGAAATAAAAATAGAGAAGTTCAGAAAGCACTGAGCCTGGAGCAATTAAAATAACAGGAGGGGAAAACTGTCAGTGTCATCCGATTTCCAGAAGATGTAGAAGGGATGCCAGAGTGTTGACAGGTGAAGCAGACAAACAACGCACAGCTGAAAGCGGCGGCGTGGAGCCCGAAGTGAGGGGTTCGGAGCAGACGGGAGACCCCCGAGCGGGGAAGGGTGGTGTAAAATGTGATGCCCAAAACAGAGGGGCTCGTGAAGGTCTGTGTGTGATGGATCTGTTAGCCCCAGTACCCGCACCCCGTAGGCAGAGCTCAGGCAGCTAATGTTATTCCCCCAGAAACAAACAAACAAAAAAACAAACAACAAAAAAAAGCCTGAACGTCTCTTTTTCTAAAAAACCAAAAATACTTGTTAAAAATATTAAATGTAGTAAAAGTGTCTTTAGAAAAACTGATTTCTTTAAAATTTCTTTAAGTCCCCCCAGATTGGCCTCACTCCCCTCGCAGGGGATGCTAGAATTGCGGATTTCCTCAAACGGGGATTGATTTTAAAAGAAACCAACCTACATTTTAGGAAATGAGCTTTATGTAGGTTGGTCCCTTATCCCCAGCCTGTACCTAAGCTGTTTCTTCTACTTGGAGTTCAGGCAAGTCCAAGCACCTCTGACACAATTTAGGGGCTGCTGGTCAGGGTGGATTATCATCAAGCCCAAGGAGGGTCCCAGGTTGAAATAAATCAAAGGGAAAAGTGTCAGGGAGACAGTGTGACCTGGTGACAGGACTTCCTGACCAGAGGAGAGAAATTGTACGGCAACGTGCTATTGGTTGTCCTGTCGTTCAGACTCATGCCTGGTTTTCAGAGACAAAGTAAATTTCCACGCTCTGTTTTCATGGAAAGCTCCCAATATACTCCCGTGTGGGAAGCACAGTTTTGCCACCCTCTGTAAAAAATTAATAAACTGAAACCTCACTTAAATAGAGTTGAGAGACCAGCAGGGGGAGCTCTCATGCCCTGTAAGGATGGCAAAGCCCAATAGGAAGAAGAAAGACTCCTCTTCTTTCCTGGCCAGGACTCAGCCAATGACAAGCCACGGACTCTTTGTTTACTATCACCTCCCAACTTCCGTTCCCCTCTATAAAAGTGTTCTCCATCCCTTGCTGTGTAGGGAGTTATACGTGGTTCACCATGGTTGCAGACCCCAAATGGCAATTCTCTGCTTATCCCCAATAAACCCATCTTTGCTGGAGAAATATCTGGCGTTTTATTTGTTAGGGGAAACACTGAGTGAAACCTCCTGCCCTGGCCAGGCATGATAGTAACCACTTGCATGAGTTACTTTACGACAGGAGGTCCTGGTAGAGAACTGGAACTAACAGGCTACCACCAACCGGAAGAATTCGGGAAAGGTCAAAACGAGAGAGGAGATGCCAGCCCATATGTCCTACCAACCTCCCAGAATCCTTCTCACTGGAATCCATCTTGGCTGAGTGATGTGTGCACCACCAGGAAGAACCCTGAGTCAGAATGGCCAGAGACAACCCGGAAACTAATCCCATCACCATAAAACCTGAGACTGTGAGCCACGTGGCAGAGCAGTTCTCCTGGGTTCCCTGACCCTGCTGCTCTCTGCCTAGGCGCCCCTTCCCGATAAAGTCTCTTGCTTTGTCAGCACGTGTCTCCTTGGACAATTCATTTCTTTCATTTTTATTTTTATTTTTGGCTGTGTTGGGTCTTCGTTGCTGCGCGTGGGCTTTCTGTAGTGGTGAGCAGAGGCTACTCTTCGTTGCGGTGTGCGGGCTTCTCATTGTGGTGGCTTCTCTTGTTGCGGAGCACGGGCTCTAGGCATGTGGGCTTCAGTAGCTGTGGCACGTGGGCTCTAGAGCGCAGGCTCAGTAGTTGTGATGCAACGGGCTTAGTTGCTCCACGGCATGTGGGATCTTCCCAGACCAGGGCTTGAACCCGTGTCCCCTGCATTGGCAGGGGGATTCTTAACCACTGAGCCACCGGGGAAGTCCCAACAATTCATTTGAGTGTTAGACAAGAGCCCACTCTTGGGCCCTGGAAGGGGTCCCCCTTCCTGCAACCTATTTGCTTTAGGTCAACAACTGGAAGGAAGGGAGGTTATCACAGAGGGAAAGGAGCAATCTCCCCACTTTTGTTGCCTCAGCCCCTTTAGGAGCCCTGGTGTGGCAGTAGCGGCTAGACCCAGGGGAACCCACGATGGAGCACCCAGCTGAGGAAGCAGTGCTTGGAGAGCAGAAGGAAGGAAAAGGCCAGTGGATGCCTCACTGTGCCTTGAGTATCCTTGCTGATAAGCGTGCTCTAGAAACCCCAGGAATTGAGTGCTGGGGCAAACCCAGCACACAGAGGTTATGAATTAGATTAATAACAGCAATCAATATTTTATATATATATAAGCCTGCCTAAGCCAAATCTGATCATCTGCTTATTTCAAGAAAAACTATCTGTAATCAAATTTCTATGCAAAAAGAATTTTAATAGCTCCACAGAGCTTTGTTATGGAATAAATTAATTCCTCTGTTAAAATGATTTTGCAGAATTCAAGTCTATAAACTAGATGAATATGTTTCAGATAAAAGGAAACTTTATTCACTTTTGCAAAATAACTATTTGCTACTTGTTCATTAATGATAAATGACCTTCATTCACTCATTGCCTCATCTCGCTTATATCCTCATCTCGCTTTCTCATCTTGCTTATATCCTCCCAAAATTGGCAATTAAGTGTCATGGGCAAAAGCAAGTCTCCAGAGCCATGTTGCAAAAATGAGAACCCTATTTCTGCAAAGAGAACTTGGAGGTTCTGATTCTTTTTGTCTTCCATGTCTCCCTTGTAAAACAGAGGTATATAAAAATACTTCCTTCATCAAAGGATTGCGAAGAAGGGTAAATGAGTTAACAGCCTGGTGCTTAATGAGCAGTCAATAAAGGTTATCAAAATCATTAGCATTGGGGTTTCCCTGGTGGTGCAGTGGTTACCCTGCCAATGTGGGGGACATGGGTTCGAGCCCTGGTCCGGGAAGATCCCACATGCCACAGAGCAACTAAGCCCGTGTGCCACAACTACTGAGCCCACGCGCCACAACTACTGAAGTCCTGCGTGCCTAGAGCCCATGCTCCACAACAAGAGAAGCCACCGCAATGAGAAGCGTACGCACCGCAACAAAGAGTAGCCCCCGCTCGCTGCAACGAGAGAAAGCCTGTGTGCAGCAGTGAAGACCCAGCGCAGCCAAAAGTAAATTAATTAATTAAAAAAAAAATCATTAGCATCATATAAAGTCAGAACTACCAGGTACATTAGGGTCCCTGCGGCCCTTTTATCTTCCAGCTGAGGAATCTAAATTTCTAAGAACTCTTCTGAGCCAGAGCCTGGACTTCAAGTTTCCTTTCATGCTTAACTGAGAATCTCTTTGACACAAAGTATACATGTAAAACAGAAAGCAAGAGTTGTTTATTCTATGGGTACTTTAAAGACTGTCTTAAAAGAATTCCTTGACAGCATGATGTAAAATGTTATTCTCTGAGGAAACAGGAGACAAACAAAACTTCTTCACCAGATCTGTGGAACTGTGGCGAGCTATCTCAGAAACTAGAGGATTTACATGGTCTCTGAGAGTCACAAAACCCCACAAGGCTGGATTTACATACAAGCAGAGCCCTGTCTGGGTCATCCCAAAGACCTGCCCCACCAAAGTAATTCCTGCCAGCTTTCACAGAACCTGAGAAAGATCCCTTCTGACAAATCAGGCTGTTACCTGGATTAAAACACTGAGGTACCAGTCCAGCACCAAATCCCATCAACCGGAAGTTAAGGAAAACCTTGTAATTTGTTACAGAATAATTAAGCTCCTAATTCACTTTTTTCAAAAATTAGAACAAATCCCAAGTCACCCCAGTATAAATATTTCTCCTACTCACATGCATTCTGATACGTCTTTTTCAGCTGAAGAATAAGTTCTTATTTATTATTTTTCCAGATTTCTTGAGGTGTGATTGGTAAACAAATGGCAGAACAAGTTCTGAACATGGGCGTGTGTCACACATAATCATGCCTTATACACGAGGCAGTTGATGAGATGCCCCAACAGGGCTATAGTCGATAATCAACACCTGTGCTTTTAGAAGTTTAGTTTGGCTTGGGTTCATTTTCCCTGGATGGAGTTTCTTACTTGTGCTCTCATGAAAATCAATTTTTAAAAATTTCATAGGGGTCTAGATCTGAATTCTGTACTTTTTAGGGAAAAACATTGTCCCCCCCCAAAAAAAATTGAATATTTTTCCTTCTTGACAATGATAGACTCCTGCCTCTAGGATTGTTATGAAGATTCTAATTAATGTTTGCAAAGGTTGACAGAGTCCAAAGTTTAGTTGATTGAAGTCACAAGGGTCAGAAAAGGTCAATATCCTCACCCCTTAAGTTCCAGTTGATTTGGTGGTTGAGTTCTCAAGGAGGGTTTAAATTCTCCGAGGCAGCTCAAGAAAGTTCTTCAGACTAATCTTCACCATTGAAACAGAACTGGGAGTCTTCACAATGGACTTGTGATCTGTGCTATTGTTACTTCTCTTGCCTGATAACAGTTGTTTGTTCCTACATTCTTCTGTTTCCTTAAGATCATTCATTACTGAGACCTGTTCAAGGGCAAGCTTTGTGGCTTAGATCACAAAATGACTTAGGCCAAGAAAGCCATGCCTGGTTCTCTTTCCCTGGGGACCTCGTATCTGCTTACACTATCACCAAAGCTATAGACTGCTCAAAAGAACCCTGGTACAGCAAGGACCAGGGCATGGATGGCAGAAAGGGCTAAGCTAACTTAGATGGCCTGATGGTTTACCTTTAGACATCACAAAATCTCCTGGAGAAAGAAGAGGTGATAATTTGTGTAGGATATGAGCATGTAGAAGATGAAAAATAATCTTCTCTCTAAGCTTCTAAGTTCTGTGGCTAACCACCCCCCATGCCCCCACCATAATAAAAAAGACAGATTAACAGGAAAAAAACACAAGTTTGATAACATGTGTTCCTCCTGTACATGGGAGATATCCAGGAAAAGAGTCACTCTCCAAAATGGCCCAAGGCACCACCTTAAATACAAGCTAAAGACAAAGGAGGATGTAATGGGTAGGGTGGGACAGTTAGGGAGGTTATCAGGAAAAGCACAGTAAGCAAGGGTAAGGTTGTTATGCAGATTTAGGTCTTTGCCTTCTCCATTGATCAGTTTCTAGAGATTTAGTCACCCCCTTTATCCTGCACAGAGAGGGAGACACCCTTACAAATGGAGATTTCCCTTGTAAATGTAAATTTTTCTTACAAGGGATAACTTCTGCTTGGTTTTAAGAGTTTTTCCTGTGCCTGCTGTTTCTTAAAAATAATCAAAATAATCCTTACCCCAAAGAAGCATATTTTGGGATGGTATATTCTGTTCCCCTTCAGGAGACAAGCTCCTGAGAATTCTTAGTGGGGTTCTCAGCTGTGCCATATGGGTAAAAAAGAAGAGCATAGAAAACCTGTTCCCGAGGGCTTCAGTGGAAACTCCCTCATTCATCCAAAAATGATCCACTGTCCTAAGCAGATCCTATAGAAAACTGTGGAGCTGAGGGATCTCCAACAAAGCCCTCCTTTTAAATTAAACCTCTCCCACTCACAACCTCAAGCTCAGTACTGGGGAGGAAGGCACTTTCCTTTGCCCTTCTAGGTTCTTCCAGTTGGTCTAAGAAAATTGACAGAAGGCAGATTAAAAGGAGAAAATCAAACAAAAGTTTAATAACATGAACACATGGGAGAGACCCAGGAAAACTGAGTAACTCACAAAAAGGGCCAAAACTCTCACCTTAAATACCATCTTCAGCTAAAGACAAAAGCAGATGTTGGGGGTAGTGGTTTGGGATGTCAAAGGGGAGGAAGGCAATTCACATGAAGATGGAAAAGCAAAGGTTTGGAAAACAATTGTTTGCTGGGCCAGCAGAGACAATGGGACGCAGAGGGGAATTTTAACAGACTTTACTATGTTCCTCCCTGTCTGCCACACCTGGTAGATATCTATGGAGTTAGCTCACTCACTGGAACAGGTCCTTGTTCTTTTTTTTTTTTTTTTTAATAGAGAACCATCTTCTTAAAAGCATCAGTTTCTTTTTTTTTTTAAATAAATTTATTTATTTAATTTATTTATTTTTGGCTGTGTTGGGTCTTCATTGCTGCGAGCGGACTTTCTCTAGTTGCGGCGAGCGGGTTTCTCATTGTGGTGGCTTCTCTCATTGTGGAGCAGGCTCTAGGCCCGCGGGCTTCAGTAGTTGTGGTGCACAGGCTTAGTTGCTCCATGGCATGTGGAATCTTCCTGGACCAGGGATCGAACCCATGTCCCCTGCACTGGCAGGCGGATTCTTTTTTTCTTTAGAAGGGAAGTAGTAAAACTATATTTATTCCTAGACAACATGATCACGTAGACAGAAAATTCTAAGAAACATACAAATAGCCACTACAATAAATGAGTTTAGCCAGACCAATTTACAATAATCAATTGTATTTTTACATACTAGCAGCCACAATTGGAAATAGAAGTGAAAAAACAATATGTACCACTAACAATAGCATCAAACAGCATCACATTTGAATATTGCTGATGGGAATGTAATAACCCCCCAATTCTACTCTCAGGTATTTGCACAAAAGAATTAAAAACATATGCCCATATGCAAATAGTGTAAAAGACATTTATACTTATATTGGCAGTAAAAAAAAAAAATTAAAAATAAACCTAAGGGGCTTCCCTGGTGGCGCAGTGGTTGAGAGTCCGCCTGCCGATGCAGGGGAGGCGGGTTCGTGCCCCGGTCCGGGAGGATCCCACATGCCGCGGAGCGGCTGGACCCGTGAGCCATGGCCGCTGAGCCTGCGCATCCGGAGCCTGTGCTCCGCAGCGGGAGAGACCACAACAGTGAGAGGCCCACGTACCGCAAAAAAATAAAATAAAATAATTAAAAAAAATAAACCTAAGGGATATAGAAGTATATAAAAATAGAAAGTGAAAATATTGGCAGGCAGATTCTTAACCACTGTGCCACCAGGGAAGTCCCCATGTCCTTGTTCTATATTCTTTTAGGCAGTTAGAGGGAAGGTCAAAGTTTCTTCCTAAGTCTTTTGGCCCTTGATTGTTTTTAACTTGAAATAATTCACAAGGCAAAGAGACATTTTGGAGTGGCAAATTTTTCCCAT
>NW_020172141.1:1889327-1904002 GCF_003031525.2 Neophocaena asiaeorientalis asiaeorientalis | reverse complement strand
GATTATTACAGAGTATTGAGTAGAGTTCCTTGTGCTATACAACAGGTCCTTGTTGATTATCTAGTTTATATATAAGAGTGTGTATATGCTAATCCCAACCTCCTAATTTCTTGCTCCCCCCCATTTTTCCCTTTGGTAGCCATAAGTTTGTTTTCTAAGTCTGTGAGTCTGTTTCTGTTTTGCAAATATGTTCATTTGTATCATCTTTTTTAGATTCCACCTATAAGTGATATCATATATTTGTTTTTCTCTGACTTACTTCACATATGATAATCTCTATGTCCATCCATGTTGCTGCAAATGGCATTATTTCATTCTTCTTTATGGCTGAGAAATATTCCATTATATATATATAATATATATAAATATTCCATTATATCTATATTTTATGTATAATATATATATATAATATATCACATATTCTTTATCAATTCATCTGCCAATGGACACTTAGGTTGCTTCCATGTCCTGGCTATTGTCAATAGTGCTGCTATGAACGTTGGGGTGCCTGCATCTTTTCAAATTAGATTTTTCTCTGGCCATGTGCCCAGGAGTGGGATTGTTGCAACAGGTCTTGAGGAACAAACTGTTGTACGTGATCAACTCTGGTGAGCCAGTGAAAGCTGGCACGAGCTGGCTCTAGCCTTCTTCAGCATATTTGGAACAGGTTATTGGGCTATTGGTTGTTGATGTGGCAACAGGAAGCAAGATACTTGACCTGTCCTGGTGAAACAGCAATCTGAGCAGAAGAAGTTAATGATGCCATCAGCTGGCAGGCATTCAAGGAGGGCAAGACTTCCGGATCATGCTCTAGAGGTTGAGAAAATCCATGGAGAGTGAGCTGGGATGGTAACTTCTCTCCATCTTGAGAAATTTAGAAAAGGACAGTCGATTTTAGAATGTCCATCTCAAGATACAAAAGGACCCTGAGGTATAGAGCCAATATGTTCAGACCACTAAAATCCAGGTTTAAAATCCATCTTTCCTGTTGCTCAAAAACTCACTGACTAAAATTATAAATGAACCAGAATTCTTCCTCAGTAAAATTAGTGAGTTTTCATAACTGAGAGGGGCATCTTCTGGGAAGTAGAGCTGCGGAATCTGATCCTGCATCTCATCTAAAATGCTTTCCCACTGCACTGTTCTTACCTGCTTTGACCTACCCTCTCACTAGGACACTGTTAGGGACTGGATTGCGTCTGCTGGTGATTCATCTGTTGATGTCCTATCCCTCAGTTCCTCAGAATGTGACCTTATTTGGAAATAGGATCTTTATATAAGTACTCAAGTTAAAGTGAGGTCATCAGTTTGGGCCCTAATCCAATACAATTGGTGTCCTTATAAAAGGGGGAAATTTGGAAAACATGAGAGTGATGGCAGAGGTTGGGGTGATGCTTCTACAGCTAAGAAACACCAAAGATTGCTAGAAAACCACCAGAATCTAGGAGAGAGGCATGGAAAAGATTCTCCCTCATGGCTCCCAGGAGGAACCAACTCTGCTGACACCTTGATCTTGGATTTTTGACCTCCAGAAATGTGAGACAATAAATTTCTGTTACAAGCCACCCAATTTATGGTCCTTTGTTATAGCACCCCTACCAAATGAATAGAGATACCAGAGCCTGAACATAGGATCTAAGAGTAGCCAGGACAGCCTGCCACCTAGTAGATATCCACAGAGATTTTAAGAATAAATAAGTGAACCCATGAATGGAGAACTGAGGCTCTTGGTGACTCAAGTCACAGAATGTATATAAATAATCTGTAGTGACTTATATGTGTCTTTTCCTTTGAGGAACAATCTCTTTCCTACTCATTGTGTTTCCAACAGTTGGAAATCATGGTACCCACTGCCCTCGCACAGGGCAGGTGTGTGACCTAGGCTGGTCGGTCAAAGAGTCATTGACTCTAAGGGTTAGTTCAGCGCTAAGCATGTGATTCAGTCCAAGCCAACAAGACTTCTTTATTTTTTTTTTTTTTAAACTGGGGCAGCCTGCCCTGATGTTCCTTTAATTATTATTATTATTATTTTGGCTGTGTTGGGTCTTCATTGCTAACCATGGGCATCCTCTAGTTGCTGCGTGCTGGGGCTACTCTTCATTGCGATGCGCGGGCTTCAGTAGTTGTGGCGTGGGCTCTAAAGCGCCGGCTCAATAGTTGTGGTGCACAGGCTTAGTTGCTCCGTGGCCTGTGGGATCTTCCCAGACCAGGGCTCGAACCTGTGTCCCCTGCATTGGCAGGTGGATTCTTAACCACTGCACCACCAGGGAAGCCGCCAGCAAGACTTCTTTGTTGGTGATTAATAAGAAAGTCTATTCTTATCTTGGGAATCTTGGCATGGAGAAGATGGGCAGTTGAAGCTGAGGTGGCCTCCTCACGCAGATGCATGCAGGTCCTCAGGTCCCTCATCTACACGAAGAGGGCAACTGGCCAGCCCACACTGGGAAGCATTTCTCAAGAGAGAGAAAAAAAGAGAGAGAGAGGAAAATGACCACAACACTGGAGCCTCTGGTCTTCATTGTGCCCAGGCCACACCAACCACTGCTTCCTGCTTATAAAAGTCAATAAATTCCCTTTTCTGCTTAAGCTAGCTTAAGTTATGTCCCTGTCACTTGCAGGCAAAAGAATAGTGGGGAATTCAATGCAATTGCGCTTAAGAACAGCTGTCAATAGACTGTGCATATCTAGAACGATCCATTTACTGGTAAATCCCTTCAGAGGCGACACAGCGTACCTGAGTTACGAACTCCTTTTTCCTTCCAACTATTCCCACTCCACATGTGGTTCAAATGATGTACACATTCCATGGTCCTGTGCCACACACTTGGTTTTAACCTCTACTGTCGTTTAACAGACTGCCACGCATTGAGATTCATGCAAATTTCATGCAAAACCACTAAGAGTTAAGTGGTTCCAGAAAATGGAAGAAAACCCAACTGCTGGTGCCACTATAATCCTGCTTTGTCCTTCTTCCCAGGCAACACCTGCACCTCTTCTAAATATACACGAGGAAACACTGATTTGAAGATGCCCGCATGTCTCAAAGCGGCCCTGCTCGGAGAGGACTTCAGGGGCCACCTCGAGAGACAAGGTATGTTGGGATACTGTGTCCCCACCTCCTGTTCAACCAGGAAAGCTCTTCTTTGCATTACTTTGTATATTGGAATATATAATAACTTCATATACTGGAATATACTAAAATGAATTAAAAGGAACAACTGATAAAAGAAAATTGCCTAAGACCCTCTAGGGCAGTAGACCCTGAGCAAATCTTTATTGCCTTAATAAACGAATGTGTAGGCTTCGAAGGCTGAGGTTCAGGCCCCCAGCTCAGCACGTCTGCCCCATCCCGCCAGCAGAGTAGCTCTGACATGGGTCTGACACCCGTGGAGCAGCAGGAGGTTAAGGGCAGGGCATGCTTCGTGAACCCCATCTCTGCTGTGTGCTAGTTATGTGACCTTGGACTAGTTACTCACTCATGTACTTCAGCTTCTTTAGCAATCAAGTGGGAGAAAATAGGAGTGCCCCCATCGTGAGATCATCCTCGAGGACTGATTCCTCTAAACATATAAAATGTTGACATCAGTGCCTGGCACACATGAAACCTGAGGGAGATCCTAGGCATTCAGGGTCTTGGCCAGCTTCCCATGCTCCAGCAAAAGCCCCTCCGCACAAGGAATGTGCTGGGGGAAAGACAGTGAGTCTGGAGCACTGGGAAAACCAGCAGGAATGTCCATCACACACATCTGTGATTGTGCAGTGGGGGACAGAGTCACTTATTCCTCCGTGCACAGTTTCCATTAACAAAAAGAAAAAAAAAAAACCTCTGGCACCATGCGGTCTATCCGTCCCCTGGGTTTTGTCCAGGGAATGGCTAGCAATGACTAATCTAATATCAGAGGGGCTTGACAGACCAGGACTTAATATATGAAGTGTTTAGTACATTCCTGACGAAAATCGGCTCCAGTGTATGGACACACATTCGTTCACGCCTTATGGTTCCCAGCTGCAACACTGCAGCCATAAACACTCGTTGTTGGAAGGCTGGGGAGACTAGGAGTGGATTTCCAGGAAGGACTGTTTCTTCAGGGGAGCGGGCCAGGGAGCAAGGTTCCCGCAAGACCAGGGGCCCCCTGGCTGGGGCAGGAGGAAGGCTGGGGATGGGGTCTTGCTCCTCACTGAGGTCACCATCTCGGCAGTTCTGCTGCAGACCGTGGAGGGCTGGGGCAGGTGATTTATTTCTCTCCAATTTGCAGATAGGAATGCAAAGACCTAGGACTTCATGGAATGAATTTGCTTAACAAAAAGTGTCAGCCATTTAGCAGAAGTCAGAAAACAAAACAAACAAATGTGTTTGTGTTGTTTTGTTTTTTTTAATAAATTTATTTATGTATTATTTATTTATTTTTGGCTGCATTGGGCCTTCATTGCTGCACACGGGCTTTCTCTAGTTGCGGTGAGCGGGGGATACTCTCCGTTGCAGTGCACGAGCTTCTCATTGCGGTGGCTTCTCTTGTTGCAGAGCACGGGCTCTAGGCGCGCGGGCTTCAGTAGTTGTGGCATGCGGGCTCAGTTGTTGTGGCTCGCGGGCTCTAGAGCACAGGGGCAGTAGTTGTGGCGCATCGGCTTAGTTGCTCCGCAGCATGTGGGATCTTCCCGGACCAAGGCTCGAACCCATGTCCCCTGCATTGGCAGGGGGATTCTTAACCACTGTGCCACTAGGGAAGCCCAACAAATGTGTTTTGAAGGCAACTTGGGATAGAGCCTTCTACAGGCTGAGGAAAGGTTGTTTTAGTGGGGAAATGTGAGCTTCAGTTACCCGAGTTGAAATAACTGTTGAATATCTGATGATGCGTGAGTAAATGAATGGACTTGCCCAGGTTGCTCCTTGCAGGGAGACTGCAGTGTTATGGAAAACACTCCACACCAGGGAGAAGGATGTATGGATTCTAGGATTGTGGATGACACGTCCTTGTTTTGCGACTTGGGTCAAATTATTTGTCATCCCCAAACCTCCATTTCCTCAACCGTAGAATAGAGCAATGTATCCTGCCTACTTTGCAGGGCTGGTGTTCAGCTCAAACAAGGTTTAACGTGTCTGGAAGTGCATCGTCAGCTCTAAAGCCAAATTCGAACACAAAGAAATCCAAGGCAGGTACCTGAGTTCTGTGCCACTGACGGCAGAGAAGGAGGTGCTCAGGGTACGGAAAGCCGTGGAAACACTGGTCACCACGTTGCCAAAGTCAGTTAAGTTCAACTAATCAAGTTTAATAAGATGTAATGAATAGTTTTAATAAAGGAATTCTACTGGTTTGGCAAGTATTTGTGGATGAACAATGTCGCCTGCCTATCAGTAACAAAGGATGTTGTGGCCCCTGTCATCAGCCACTGCAGCCGCCCCCCCAGCGGTGCCCCCTGAGGGATTCAGGATGGAGAAAAGCAGGATCCAGGCCCTAGATAGTTAAGGCGCCTATCAAAGGAATGATTTCAAGGAGTCCAGACTCTTGCATCTTCCCGTACACAGAAAAGCACTAAACTCATTACCTTGAGGTGTCTGGTTTTCTTTAATTAACATTAATCTTTTGATGTTTGACTACCTGGGGTGTTTTGTTCTGTTGTTTTGTTTGTTTGTGTGTGTGTTTGTTGCAAAAACTCCTGGATATCCTGGCTCTTCCCTTACCTCTTCGAAGGGGTCCCTCAGAGCGATCTGAGCTGCCTCCTGGGCTGAAGTCCTCGGTAAGTGTGCTGAATAAAACATAATTCTCAATTTTTAGGTTGTGCATTTTTTTTTATCAGTTGACATATCAATCAGGCCTTTGAACTATAAGAAATAGGTATGGATAGTGGGGAGTTTGTAATGAAATTTCCTTTTGCTTTTTATCTTGCTTTTTTCATGATTCATGGTAAAATAAATTTCTATTGTGTGCTTTTTTTCCCCTGGCAGAAATCTTGGTTGTATTTGAGAATTTGTGCAAAGTGAAAAGGAGCATTAGAAAGAGAGAAAAGGGAGGGTGGAAGAAATGGGTGACAGGCGTCAAAACATATAAACGTCTCCTTATAAAATAAGTAAGTCCTGGGGATGTGTTGTACAGCATGACGACTCTAGTTAACAATACCATACTGCACACTTGAGAGTTGCTAAGAGAGTAGACCTTAAAAGTTCTCATCACAGGGGCTTCCCTGGTGGCACAGTGGCTAAGAATCCACCTGACAATGCAGGGGGCGCATGTTTCAGCCCTGGTCTGGGAAGATCCCACATGCCGCGGAGCAACTAATCCCGTGCGCCACAACTACTGAGCCTGTGCTCTAGAGCCCGTGAGCGACAGCTACTAAAGCCCACGCGCCTAGAGCCCGTGCTCCGCAACAAGAGAAGCCACCGCAATGAGAAGCCCGCACACCACAACGCAAAGTAGCCCCCGCTCGCTGCAACTAGAGAAAGCCTGCACGAAGCAACAGAGACCCAACGCAGCCAAAAAAAAAAAAGAAAAGTTCTCATCACAAGAAAATTAATTCGTAAATATGTATAGTGATGGATGTTAACTAGACATTGTGGTGATAATTTCACAATGTGTACAAATATCAAATCATTATGTTATACACCAGAAATGAATATAATGTTATATGACAATTACATCTCAATAAAATAAAATTAAAAATTTTTAAATAATAATAAAAAAAAGAAAGAAAAAAGAAGGTCTTAGTTTGGGGTCCTCCCCCGTAGAACCCAAGGCAAAGATTTAGGTGTAAGTGGTTTATTTGTGAGGAGATTCAGGAGGCCTTTTTTTTTTTTTTTTTTGCAGTACGGGGGCCTCTCACTGTTGTGGCCTTGGCATGTGGGATCTTCCCGGACCGGGGCACAAACTCGCGTCCCCTGCATCGGCAGGCGGACTCTCAACCACTGCGCCACCAGGGAAGCCCCCAGGAGGCCCTTTGAGAGGGTGAGAGTGTGTGACTGGGATGGAAAAGAAGCCAGTCCCAGGATTTCTCTAGCAGTCCAGTGGGTAAGACTCTGCTTTCACTGCAGGGGGCATGGGTTCCATCCCTGGTCAGGGAACTAATATCTCATATGCCATGTGGTGCAGCCAAAGAAAGAAAGAAAGAAAGAAAAGCCAGTCCTGAGCACAGAACTGAGTGTGTTGCTGTGGGTAGCAGGGGTTGGTCCTCCTGGGCCCTTTTACACACTGGGCAGAAGGCACCTCAGAATTGCTCCTTTAGGAGGCGAGGATGCTGGGGTGTTTATCTACCACCTCCCACTTGTCGTCTCCTAGGAATTCACTCCCTGGTATTCTTCTGGTCAGCTCTAGCACAGGCTGAGAACACTCCAGAAGCCAGATAACACCCTCCGGCAGAGAGAGGCAGGGTCTTAAGGAGGATGTCTTTGGGGGTACGCAGGAACCATCCACGGAAGATGCAGATGGCGCCGAGGCATGTAGGAGCGGCAGGGACAGAGACTAGCTCACAAATGAAACCGGTCTGGGGGGAAATAGCCTTAAAATGAAATCATCAATGGCACGGACACTCTCATAACAGCAGCTGACCCCATTTGTGACTTTCTCCTAAAGTCTAAGGTTCCATGGAACATGGAACCCCAGAATTAGCAGCTGGGGTTTGAAATACCCAGTGAGTGAGGGTTTCTTCACTTTCAGCCCATGATCTCCTGCTTCAGAATCACCTAGAGGGAACCTATGAAAAGTCAATATTCTTGGTCCCTACCCAGACTTAACCAAATCTGGATCTGGGGGGCAAGGTGCTCTGGTGTATGCACTTATAACAAACACTCCAAGCCATTCTGATACAACTACTTTATGATCTTCACCCCGCTCTCCCTAAATCTCCAGTTGCTCAATAATCACTTGAAATGTCATCAGAGAAGTTGAAGATGGTGTTTTTGTCCAGAGGCACAATCTCTGGGACTTAACCCTAGCAAGGATGCTGGCCATGGATGCCTCATCCTCCTGTTGGTCCAGAGCATCTTCCATCTGACAGGTGATGATGCCCAGAAACCCTCCTTCACACAGCACTTCCGACCTGGCACATCCCGTAATGGTCTCCCTTCAAAACTTTGCAGCCTCCAACCCCTACTGAGCCCCATCCATGATCTAGTTCCTTTATCCATCCACCATGGCTTTAGGGGAAGAGCCCATAGAGATAACCCATGGGGAAGGATCTAGCACGATGTGAAGTTCAAAAAATATTTGGGGAATAAATGATGGGTCTCCTCTGTCTTTTCTGTCTCATGTTCTCTTCACACTTCCTACCTTCCCACCACCATCCTTCTAAAATATCCCTCCTATCTTCTTACTCCCCTTCTTCTATCCCTCATCCTTCTTTATTTGGCTTTAATAGAGAATTAAACTATATGTTGGTGTTTTATTAAACTACTTTTATCGTCCCTTAATGTACAAGGTATTTAAGACATTTCATATGTGTGTTCTCTCTCAAATTAGTCTACTTTGACATCATAGTTCCAAAATGTTTTCTTTTTTTTTAACATACATTTATTTGTTTATTTATTTATTTGGCTGCGCCGGGTCTTAGTTGTGGTACGCAGGATCTTTAGTGCAGCATGCGAACTCTTAGTTGCGGCATGTGGGATCCAGTTCCCTGACCAGGGATCGAACCCGGGCCCCTGCACTGGGAGTTCAGAGTCTTAACCACTGGACCACCAGGGAGGTCCAGCAAAATGTTTTCTTTTTAGTACTTCTTTTTAGTGGAGCTCTCAATACATATTTTTTCCCCAGTCACTGGACATATGTAGGAAAGAAGACTTTTCTGAATATACTGCTATGTGAATACACACACATACATCAAAATGTCTCAGCTAGCACCTACCTGGATCCAGGTCAAGAAACATAAGCTCTCAATCTCACCAACCTGCTTTTTTCTTTTTCTTTTTTTAAATCCTTCACCCTCCAATTTCACATTTAACTGAAGAAGATTGTCAGTAGATCAGATAGAAGGGATTTTTTTTAAATTTATTATTTATTTATTTATTTTTGGCTGTGTTGGGTCTTCATTGCTGTGCGCGGGCTTTCTCTAGTTGCGGCGAGCGGGGGCTACTCTTCATTGCGGTGCATGGGCTTCTCATTGCGGTGGCTTCTCTTGTTGGGGAGCATGGGCTCTAGGCACTTGGGCTTCAGTAGTTTTGGCACACAGGCTCAGTAGTTGTGGCTCACGGGCTCTAGAGCGCAGGCTCAGTAGTTGTGGCACACGGGCTTAGTTGCTCCGCGGCATGTGTGATCTTCCCTGACAAGGGCTCGAACCTGTGTCCCCTGCATTGGCAGGCGGATTCTCAACCACTGCGCCACCAGGGAAGCCCCAGAAGGGATTTTTTTTCAAACCCCAAAGAACCTGCTGTTGCTTTTAAGTGACGTTAGGGAGGCAGAGGAGGGTTCATCACATTACGAACTTAATCTCCTCTGAGCCCCATCTTTCACCTCCTGGGGAGAATTATCTTTACTCACGTGATATTGCTGCTGCCTGAAGTTTGATTTAAAGAATGGAATGTCATCCAAAAACATCAGTTTATTTATAGCTTCTTTACATAAAAGTCTATAAATTAAGGAAGAATTAAGGAGGAAAGGAGAGATCTGGGTGGGGGCACTCAGGGTGAGTTGTGATGTCAAGTGTTGAGTCTTTGATGATTTACTGCTCATAAAACAAGAAAAGAACAGAGCCAGTAGAGGCATCAATGCCTGGGCTGTGAGGCACTTGGGAGCCCAGGACCACTTTTGACTAGACACAGGTTTTCCCAGGTCCATCCTCCTGTTCAAGGGTGATATCAATGGACACACCTATTTTAGAGATGGGAAAACGGAGGCCTGGGAATGATCATGGGAACTGCAAGCAGGAGGTCTCCTTGGCTGTAAATACAAGGGCTAAAACCAGGACTTTAAACCACCAGTAATTTAGTAGTCATTGTGTAAGGAGCATTGAAAAGACTACCTAAAAGCTGGGAGAGGAGGGTCAGAAGTCCTGAGAGGTGATGTGGAAGGAAAGAGATGCTACACTGCTCTGCCCCTAGAGCTGACCTCAGGGTTGGTGTGCCCTAGGGCGGACCAAAGAGAGTACCCGTATCCTAAATCACAGTGCACCAGCCCTCCTGGCGTGAAGCCTCCGAGGGATCCCCAGAGCCACGTGATCCAGGATGGCGGAGGCCAGGGAGTCCCGTTGGGCAGCCCTTGATGAGATTTCTTCCCAGCCCGTATCCTGTCCTGTTAATACTACCTCATCACAAGGTAAAAGATGCCCAGTCAGCGTGGAGGAAACAGACGGGCAGACGGGCAGATGGGCGTGGGCGGATGTAGGAAAGTCTTCTATGAAACATCAAGAAGTTTTTCAAGCCAGAAACAAGAACCGAGCTTTGAAGGCCTTCGCTCTAATGTGGTAAAGTTATTTTCTCCCCAAATGAAAGTCAGAGGCATTTCAAGAGCTCCGTCCCTTTTTTCACTTTGAGTAAAGCTGAACTCTGTGCAAGTCAGATCCACGACGGGGAGGGACGCCCAGGGAACACACTGGGTCTCTGGCGAGGAGAAGTTGGCCGGTCCTCCAGCGTTTGAGTTCAGTTTGGGTTTCCCTGGTCCCCAGTTTACTCCCGTGTCCAGGAGGCGGGTCAGACGAGTGGCCAGAGCTGCTTGCTACCTCCTACTAAGGCCCTTCCAAACACATGCGCTGGCCGCATGGCAGCCAGTTCTCCTGGAAACGGGGCGCAAGTCTAGGGAATGGTTCACACAGCTGCCCACCTAGTTCTTTCTTAAGGCCATCTAAGCGGCAGGGTCATAGCTGAGCTGCCGGGAAATCAGTATCACATGGTGTCGTAAGTGTGTCTCATGTAAACTTCCCCAAGCAATTAGCACACGAGGATACACAAGGATGCACATTTGTGCGCACGCGCGCGCGTACACACACAAACACACACAGAGCCCTTTGTGGACTTCTTTGGATTCTTGGCTGTCCTTTAAAGGGAAGTGTGGGTGCTAAATTAGATCTTAGCTTCCCTGACATTTATTCTTGGTAAATGCCCCATGGTGCATAAATATGCACACTGGCTTGAAGGGGAAAGCCCACCAGGAAGGAGATGGGTGGGTAGCTAAGCCGGCAGATGCAAACGCTGGTTCAGCTTTGCCTCGCTGACGCCCTCCAATATGTCTTTCTTCTGTTGGACTGCTGTCCCCAGAGCCCACATAGAGCCTCGAGAAGCGCATGAGGACTGACCTGGCTTCTAGCCCTGGTCTGCCCAGCGCCCCAGGAGGGCTTGAGATAATGCTCTCTGAGACCCCTTCCAACTCTGATGTTTTAGGAGTCTGCAACTACCTAAGATTTGTGAAACTGACATAGGGTTTTTATGCACATAAAAAGAAACAGAGCTTTTAGCTCAACAATTTCACTCCTAGGAATTTATCCTAAAGAGATAATCTAACATGTGTGCAAAGCTGTAGGTACAAGAATGTTCACCACAGTGTTATTTATGGCAGCAAAGCGGGAAACCTCAGTGTTCAGCACTAAAGGAATGGTGAACTCAGCATTTCTCAAAGTTTGTTCTGTGATATTAATGGGTATGACTGGGGGAAAAAAAAGAAGGAGGAGGTTGTGACATTCCATGGTCAACAATTTTAAAGAAACATCATCTTAATGAAAGAAAAAGTTAAAAAGATTTCTTCCATGTGGAATTTCATTGGCCCTTTATGCAGAAGATATTAAGTACTCAATAAAATCTGTTGAATGATTGACAATCTTCTGAATGATTGAAAATCTGTTGAATGATTGAACAGAAAGTGAATATTTATAGTCAGGAAAAAAGCTATTGGCTTCACTTTTTTAAAGCCGTGGAACATTATACCTTCCAGGATGGTAGAGTGGTCATTTATAGTACCTAAGGAGAGTGTACCCTCTAGATTATATTTACTTCTGTCTTTATTTATTTTAAGTCTTTTTTTTCCAGGAAAAGATTTAAAGTGGGTGAGCTGGGGGCTACACCTTATAGAGTTCCTGGAGGGCAAGAGACCCCGCCTCGGGCACTCCTTCGATGCAAGACCCAGGCCTGGAGAACAGACGTGCAACACATTGTATTGTTTATGCACCCCTCCAATAAACCCCTTCTGTTTCCTATAAAAATGATTAGTTCAGATGGAAATGTATATTTGTTTGGAATCCCAGATCTCAGAGTCTTCCACTAGCACCTACTGACACTGCCACTTTTCACAGGCAGTATGTACATTCTAAATAAGACGAGGGGTATTTATATTATTTACGACCACAAGCCTACACTCCCAGGCTCTTCCCCAGAATCGTATTCCTGATGAGCCGGGCTGGACCACATGTGACTTAGAAAGACTTCTTTGTGCTCCTGGCCCAAGACTTAATCTAAAAGTAAACATAGTATATAGCAGAATCAAGAATTTATAAACATCTTAACAGGCTGGAACATAAGACCCCAAGCAAAAAAAGTTATTGACCACAGTAATACTAGCTAACATTTATTGAGTGCTTTGGGTATGCCAGCATTGTTCTAGACAGCTTTATATGAATTAACTCAGAATTCTTACAGAAATCCTATGGGGTGGGAACTATAGTCATGCCCTGTTTCACAAGTGAAAAAACTAAGGAACAGAGAGGTGAAGAAACTTACCTAAGGTCACCCAGCTAATGATGGAGCTAAGGTTTAGACCCAGCAATCTGTCTACAGACTCCATGGGCTTAGGCAGCCCATGAGGCTCTTAAGTGACCCTAGATTAATACGTTTTAAATAAAAGAGTAAAGTGAATGATGAAAAAAAAGCCACTGAATGCTGGATAATCAGCTGTGTTGACTTTATAAAAGTCCTCAAGTTGTGCTGTAAATTTGCTGTATTTCTAGAGGACAATGTAAAAAATTATTGGGACTTCCCTGGCGGTCCAATGGTTAAGACTCCACAATTCCACTGTGAGGGGCACGGGTTCGAGCCCTGGTCGGGGAACAAAGATCCCACATGCCACACTACACGGCCAAAAATAAATAAATAAATAATAAAAATCATGCTGTACTGGGTCAGAATAAGCCGACAGACACATTGAGGACCACTCAGGGGTTGTCCAGGCCCCAAGAGCCAGCCACGGGGGCCACCATTCAGATCACAAAATAGAGCATTAGCCACAGCTCAGAAGCCTGTCTGATTATTATATTACCTCCCAGATGATTACTGTTTTGACCTTTATCACCATAAATTAGCTTTGCCTGGTTCTGAACTTTATTTAAGTGGAATCGTAAAGTCTCCTTTTGGTGAGGCTTTCTTCACTTGCCGTTATTAACTGTGAAGTTCATCTATACTGTCGAGTCTGTGGCAGTGGTTAATTTCTCTTCATTTCATTCCCAAGGAGAGGAAATGTTTGTGTACAGCCCATGAACTAACAGCAGTTTGTATAATTTTTTAATGGTTGAAAGAACTGTTTTTAAAGGATAACATTTTGTAATGTGAAAATTGTATGAAATTCAAGTCTCAGTGTCCATAAATAAAATTCTAGAAGCACAGCCGTGCTCATTCGTTTGTGGGTTGTCTCTGTCTACTTTCACACTACAACAGCAGAGATGAGTACTGTGTCAGAAGCAATATGTCTAGCAAAGCCTAAAATATTTACTACCTGACCCTTTACAGAAGCAGAGGACAGCTGCCCAGGA
This sequence comes from Neophocaena asiaeorientalis asiaeorientalis, assembly GCF_003031525.2. NCBI lineage: Eukaryota > Metazoa > Chordata > Mammalia > Artiodactyla > Phocoenidae > Neophocaena > Neophocaena asiaeorientalis. Next base: position 1,890,349 of record NW_020172141.1, on the reverse strand, counting down.
AGGGAACCCTCCCCAAAGACGGAGCCCGCTGGTGTCATGATTCTGGATGTCCCAGCCTCCAGAACAGTAAGAAATACATTCTGTTGTTTATAAGCTATCTGTGGTACTTTGCTATAACAGCCCAAACCTGCTATATTGTGTTCCACGGTATGAATGAACTATAATTTATTATCCATTCAATTGTTGATAGGTATTTGGTTTGTTTCCAGTTGGGGGCAATAATAAACAGTGATCTTATGTACATTCTTGCACATATATACACATTTATGTTGATTTACCTAAATATGGAACTGCTGAGTCATTTAATATTCATGTGTTTAATTTTATTAGATACTATCAAACAGTTTTCTTTTTTCTTTTTTAACATCTTTGTTGGAGCATAACTGTTCTACAATGGTGTGTTAGTTTCTGCTTTATAACAAAGTGAATCAGCTATACATATACATATATCCCCGTATCTCCTCCCTCTTGCGTCTCCCTCCACCCTCCCTATCCCACCCCTCTAAGTGGTCACAAAGCACCGAGCTGATCTCCCTCTGCTACGCAGCTGCTTCCCACTAGCTGTCTATTTTACATTTGGTAGTGTATATAAGTCCATGCCACTCTCTCACTTTGTCCCAGCTTACCCTTCCCCCTCCCCATGTCCTCAAGTCCATTCTCTACATCTGAGTCATTATTCCTGTCCTGCCCCTAGGTTCTTCATAAACAGGTTTTTTTTTGTTTTCCTTAATTTCTCTTTCAAATTTTTCATCATTAGTGTATATGAATACAAGAGATTTCTGGCATTAATTTTGTATCCTGCTACTTTACCAGATTCATTGATTAGCTCTAGTAGTTTTCTGGTAGCATCTTTAGGATTCTCTATGTATAGTATCGTATCATCTGCAGACAGTAACAGTTTTACTTCTTCTTTTCCAATTTGTATTCATTTTGTTTCTTTTTCTTCTCTGATTGCTGTGGCTGAAACTTCCAAAACTATGTTGAATAATAGTGGTGAGAGTGGACAGCCTTGTCTTGTTCCT
>NW_020172141.1:1888133-1889303 GCF_003031525.2 Neophocaena asiaeorientalis asiaeorientalis | reverse complement strand
GGTTTCAGTTTTTCACCACTGAGAACAATGTTGGCTGTGGGTTTGTCATATATGGCCTTTATTATGTTGAGGTAAGTTCCCTCTATGCCTACTTTCTGGAGGGTTTTTATCATAAATGTGTGCTGAATTTTGTCAGAAGATTTTTCTGCATCTATTGAGAAGATCATATAGTTTTTCTCCTTCAATTTTTCTCCTTCACATGGATTGATTTGCATATATTGAAGAATCCTTGCATTCCTGGGATAAACCCCAGTTGATGGTGTATGATGCTTTTAATGTGCTGTTGGATTCTGTTTGCTAGTATTTTGTTGAGGGTTTTAGCATCTATATTCATCAGTGATATTGGCCTGTAGGTTTCTTTCTTTGTGACATCTTTGTCTGGTTTTGGTATCAGGGTGATGGTGGCCTCATAGAATGAGTTTGGGAGTGTTCCTCCCTCTGCTATATTTTGGAAGAGTTCGAGAAGGATAGGTGTTTAGCTCTTCACTAAATGTTTGATAGAATTCACCTGTGAAGCCATCTGGTCCTGGGCTTTTGTTTGTTGGAAGATTTTTAATCACAGTCTCAATTTCAGTGCTTGTGACTGGTCTGTTTATATTTTCTGTTTCTTCCTGGTTCAGTCTCCTAAGCTTGTGCTTTCCTAAGAATTTGTCCATTTCTTCCAGGTTGTCCATTTTATTGGCATATAGTTGCTTGCAATAATCTTTCATTAGCCTTTGTATTTCTGCAGTGTCAGTTGTTACTTCTCCTTTTTCATTTCATCTTTTTTAATGTATCATTTAAAGCTTGTGTTTCCTTATTTATTTTCATTTTGGATGATCTGTCCATTGGTGAAAGTGGGGTGTTAAAGTCTCCTACGATGACTGTGTTACTGTCATTTTCCCCTTTCTGCTCTCTTTTGATTTCTATTTGCATGGAGTACCTTTTTCCATCCCCTCACTTTCAGTCTGTATGTGTCCCTAGGTCTGAAGTCGGCATATATACAGGTCTTGTTTTTGTATCCATTTAGCCAGTCTATGTCTTATGGTTGGAGCATTTAATCCATTTAAGGTAGTAATTGATATGTATGTTCCTATTACCATTTTCTTCATTGTTTTGGGTTTGTTATTGTAGGTCTTTTCCTTCTCTTGTGTTTCCTGCCTAGAGAAGTTCCTTTAGCATTTGTTGTAA
>NW_020172141.1:1875941-1887966 GCF_003031525.2 Neophocaena asiaeorientalis asiaeorientalis | reverse complement strand
CTTTTTCTCTTCTTCTTCTGGGACCCCTATAATTCGAATGTTGGTGCATTTAATGTTGTCCCAGAGGTCTCTGAGACTGTCCTCAATTCTTTTCATTTATTTTTCTTTATTCTGCTCTGCAGTAATAATTTCCACTATTTTATCCTCCAAGTCACATATCCGTTCTTCTGCCTCAGTTATTCTGCTATTGTCTTTTATTATTTTAGGCAGCCTCTCTGCTAATAGGTGGGGTTGTGTCCCTGTCTTGCTAGTTGTTTGACATAGGGTGTCCAGCACTGTAGCTTGCTGGTCATTGAGTGGAGCTGGGTCTTAGCATTGAGATGGAGATCTCTGGGAGAGCTTTCGCCTTTTGATTTACGTGGAGCCTGGAGGTCTCTGGTGGTCCTGTGTCCTGAATTCGGCTCTCCCACCTCAGAGGCTCAGGCCTGACACCTGGCTGGAGCACCACAACCCTGTCAGCCACACAGCTCAGAAGAAAAGTGAGAAAAAAAGAAAGAAAGAAAAAAAATAAAATAAAATAGTTAAAATAAAAAAATTATTAAAATTAAAAATTAATAAAAAAAGAAAGAAGAGAGCAATGAAACCAAAAGAGCAAATCCACCAATGATAACAAGCGCTGAAAACTATACAGAAAAAAAAAAAAAAAAACAGACAGAACCCTAGGACGAATGGTAAAAAGTAAAAGCAAAGCTATACAGACAAAATCACACAAAGAAGTATACACATACACACTCGCAAAAAGAGAAAAAGGATAAAAAATCTGTATATATATAAAAAAAAAAGGAAGAGAGCAAACAAATCAATAAACAAATCTACCAGTGAAAATAAGCTCTAAGTACCAAACTAAGATAAACATAAAACCAGAAACAATTTAGATGCAGAAAGCAAACCCTAAGTCTACAGTTGCTCCCAAAGTCCACCACTTCAATTCTGGGATGATTTGTTGTCTATTCAGGTATTCCCCAGATGCAGGTTACATCAAGTTGATTGCGGAGATTTAATCTACTGCTCCTGAGGCTGCTGGGAGAGATTTACCTTTCTCTTCTTTGTTCGCACAGCTCCTGGGGTTCAGCTTTGGATTTGGCCCCGCCTCTGCGTGTAGGTCAGTCACCCTCTGGCGTCTGCTCCCCGCCCAGACAGGAGGGGGTTAAAGGAACAGCTGATTCGGGTGCTCAGGCTCACTCAGGCCAGGGGGAGGGAAGGGTACGGATGTGGGGCGAACCTGCGGTGGCAGAGGCCGATGTGACGTTGCAAGAGCCTGAGGCGTGCTGTGTGTTCTCCCGGGGAAGTTGTCCCTGGATCACGGGACCCTGGCAGTGGCAGGCTGCACAGCCTCCCAGTAGGGGAGGTGTGGATGGTGACCTGTGCTTGCACACAGGATTCTTCGTGGCAGCAGCAGCCTTAGAGTCTCATGCCCGGCTCTGGGGTCCACACTGGTAGCCTCGGCTCACGCCTGCCTCTGGAGCTTGTTTAGGCGGTGCTCTGAATCCCCTCTCCTCGCCCACCTTGAAACGATGGTCTCTTGCCTCTTCGGCAAGTCCAAACTTTTCCCTGGACTCCCTCCCTGCTAGCCGTGGCGCACTAACCCCTTCAGGCTGTGTTCACGCAGCCAACCCCAGTCCTCTCCCTGCGCTCCGACCGAAGCCCGAGCCTCAGCTCCCAGCCCTGCCTGCCCCGGCGGGGGAGCAGACAAGCCTCTCAGGCTGGTGAGTGCCCATCGGCACCGATCCTCTGTGCGGGAATCTCTCCGCTTTGCCCTCCGCACCCCTGTTGCTGTGCTCTCCTCCGCGGCTCCGAAGCTTCCCCCCTCCTCCACCCGCAGTCTCCGCCCGCGGAGGGGCTTCCTAATGTGTGGAAACCTTTCCTCCTTCACAGCTCCCTCCCACTGGTGCAGGTCCCGTCCCTATTCTTTTGTCTCTGTTTTTTCTTTTTTCTTTTGCCCTACCCAGGTACGTGGGGAGTTTCTTGCCTTTTGGGAGGTCTGAGGTCTTCTGCCAGCGTTCAGTAGGTGTTCTGTAGGAGTTGTTCCACATGTAGCTGTATTTCTGATGTATTTGTTGGGAGGAAGGTGATCTCCACGTCTTACTCCTCCGTCATCCTGAAGGTCTCTCCAAACAGTTTTCTAAAGCTGGTGCTCCAGTTTACTATGTCACCAGCAACATAAATGGTAAATTTGTTATAAATCAAGTGATTGAATATGAATGATTCTGTTCCTGGACTCGATTCCACTTTCTACAGTTTTTTTTCATAAATCATAAAGTATAATCATCTTTATTCTTCTTCTACCTTGGCTATTCTTAGCCCTTTCTATTTCCGTATAAATTTTAGAAACAGCTTATCAATTTCCACAGAAGTAAAGTCTGCTGGGATTTCGATAGGGATGGCATTAAATATATAGATTGATTTCAAGAAAAAATAACGTAGCAAGATCGAATCTTCCAGTCTATGAACATGGCATTTCCTTCCACTTATGGCCAGTAATTGTGTGTAGTTTTTTGTGTAGAAGTCTTGAATATCTTTTTTTGGGCATTTCCTAGGTATTTGTTTTTTTTTAATATTCTTTTGAACTGCAACTCCCCACAAACCCTCCAAACCAATGAAGCAGCTCTAATCACTGGTCCCTGAGAATTTCTGAAACATCCTTTCCAAGTCCAGCCTCACTCTTCTGAGATGTCCTCTTTGCTTGTCCTACCTACTAGGATTTCAATTATATTTGAAATCCAGAAAAAAAAAAATCCATCTTCTGCTTGAAATCGTCTCAGACCTCTCCAATCCTGTAGTAATGCTGCCTTGCCATCAATTAGTGGCTCCTATTATCTTATTGCTTATTTACTAATTAATGATCCTGTGCTACTTGGCCTTTTCTTGGGAGTAAATTGCTAGAAAACTTTTCAGTATCAACACACAACTTTTGAAGTCTTGTCTCCCCCCAAAAGTACACATTCAATGAAGATAAATACGCATTTTCTTTTACTTTCAGTATCCCTTAAATATTTTTCCAGAGTAGTGGTTCAGAAGGAACTTAAAGTTAGCTCCCTGTATGATTGAATCATAGATTTATTTTCCGAAACATAGTTTAGCTGAAGATTGATGTCAAATGGTTAGCTATTTCCTCTTCTTTCTATAATTGGCTCATACATCATGCACATAGTAATTCGTGGATTTAAACTTGTCTTATGCTTTAAAGCTAAACTTTTCAGTGAATTAAGAGAAACATATTTTTGTTTTCTCTTCTTTCTTTTTGATGAAAGACGTAGGCAGCTGGTTCAAAAAGAGATTTGAGGGAAAAAACCACTTTATCCTTTCAGCCTTTTTAAAAAGTCCCATTGAATGAGGCCATGAAATTATAGAAGATGCAAATCTGTTATACATAATTTGAAGTAGTTGACATGCAAGACCCCCCTGTGTGGATTCAGAAATCATTTTTTCAAAATGCCAGGCAGCATTTTTTTGGCTCATAAACAGCGACAGTGCCCTGTATGACCCAAATAATTTGTTTCTTCAATTGGGAAATCCCTAGATGTAGCCAGGAAAATTTAGAAAAGAGAAAGGCAGAAATACAGAGAGAAGTAAGAGGGAAATGGCTAGATTGAGACTGGATTCTATTCTACTTCTATGCTGACTTCCATGAATTGGGATCAGGCCAAATGATGAGGGAATAAAAATTAGAAAGATTGAGCTTTAGACAAAGAGGATTTTGTGGAGAGTCTATACACAGATCATTTGGGGCTTATGTTTTGTTTAAAAAAAAAAAAATCACATCACAACCTCCAGCCCGAGCCCTCAAAATGTTCCCAGCAGCTGGCAACTAGAGATAAGGCAGAGGTATTTCACAGTCTAATACTAATCATATTTGAGCACTTCAAGTAAGATTGGACAGTCTTTTTTTTTTCTTTCATACTATTTATTTTTAAGTTCAAATCAAGGACTTGTATATGTGAAAGATCCTCTCGCGTCTAAAACACAAAACAGAAGGAGAGAGAAGTGGGGATGCAGCGTGAGGTGGGGGTTAGGAGTTAGAGAAAAGACTTGTGTCTCCAACAGAACCCTACTCATTAACATTGGAATTCTTATAAAATTCCAGGCTGCCCCAGCTGATACCCACATGAGGGTGGAGGCTGCTACCCAGGCTGTCAGACCTCTGGGGTGAGGGAGTGGAGTTCAAAGACCAACGGCATCCTTGGATGTTCTAGGATGTCACAAAGAGGAGGACCGAAGGGGGAGGAGACCCATTCTGAATCATGATAAGCAGCATTATTTCTCTGCCAGCCCTGCAGATCCAGGCTCCTCTCAGTAAGCCATCCTGTAATTCTACATAATCTATGCTTCATTTGCCTGGAGCATGATTGGAAAACAAACAAACAAACTAAAAAACTGTAGTCTATGCCAGAAAGGCTCATTACTGATTATAGATTAACTCCCTTTTCCTGAAACCATTTCTTCCTGGTCTTGTTCATGCTGTAGGTCTCATATATTTTCCCTCATGTATATTAAACCAGGTATGAGTCAAGGGCTTCAGGTTAAAAACAAACGGGCATCATTAAATTAGGTTAACCTGCAGTTAACCAGCTATTGGTCATCTTTAAAGCCATTCTGTCCCACTATTCTAGTACTTTTTCTTTCAGATTATCTCATGAAATCCCATCATTCCCCAATTCCCAAATCCACACGGCATCAGAGTATGGAAAAGCCCTCATCTGCTATCCCACTCACTGTCACACAGATAAAACATCATGCATCTATACTGTTGCCTATAGTGTTCCCTTTAGGGATCTAAAGTACTTTAACTTGTGTCTCTGCTTGTTGAACTCCTGGTTTGTTATTCAAGAGCAGTGCAAACTGTTGCCTTCTCAGAAAATTTCCCTAAAATTCCTAGGAAGGAAAATCTTTCCCCACTGTGTGTTCTTAGCCTTCTTCATATACCACAACTGTGATACTTGACAAATAATCAAATATTTATAAAACAATTTGAAGCCATGTATCTCAGATTGGGACTTGAACCCACGAGGCCGGGACTCCAACCCGGCCAAAACCCACAGTCTTTTAACTGAGATCACACACCTGGTTTCAGGACTTAATGAAGCTCAGGTTCTTGATGTCTCATCGCAGAAAGAATTCAGTGAGAGACAAAGTGATAGATAAGAAGTGGATTTATTTAGAGAGAAACACACTCCACAGACAGAGTGTGGGTCATCTCAAAAGGCGAGAGCGGCCTCAAAATATGGTTAGTTATTATGGGCTGGGTAATTTTTTTTTTTTTTTTTTTGGCTGCGTTGGGTCTTAGTTGTTGCGCACGGGCTTTCTCTAGTTGTGGTGAGCGGGAGCTACTCTTTGTTGTGGTGTGTGGGCTTCTCAATGTGGTGGCTTCTCTTGTTGTGGAGCACAGCTTCTAGGCACGTGGGCTTCAGTAGTTGCAGGACACATGCCCAGTAGTTGTGGTGCACGGGCTTAGTGGCTCCGCGGCATGTGGGATCTTCGCGGACCAGGGATCGAACCCGTGTCCCCTGCATTGGAGGCGGGTTCTTAACCACTGCGCCACCAGGGAAGTCCTGGGCTGGGTAATTTCATACGCTAATGAGTGGGAGGATTATTCCAACTCTTTTGGGAAGGGGCGGGGATTTCCAGGAATTGGGCCACTGCCCAGTTTTTAATCTTTGATGGTTGGCCTGGAACCTTCATGGCGCTGGTGGGTGTGTCACATAGCTTGCTGATGTGTTACAATGAGCGTACTGAGGCTCAAGGTCTAGTGGAAGTGGACTTGTCTACTTGGACCTATTTGGTTCTAATCATTTTATGTCATGTCCTCGGGCTATGTCATTCTTTTAAAGTTTGTGTCCTGCCCCCTTCCCTGCTGTTTCAAATTCAGTGATCACTCTTACCAGAGAGTGAGCACAATAGGACGAAAAACTATTTCAGTGACATTACTGTATCCATAAACTCTAGCTGTGGCCGGTACATGATGGATATGCAGTAAAATATTGAACGAATAGATGGGTGGGTGGATGGATGGATGCATTGTTGCTTAGATGGAGCTAGAGGAAGATTGGTGTATTGATCTCCTATTGTTCTTGGGTAATAAAGTCTGATTCCATTTTTTGATGTTTGCTGACTGTATTTAAGCTTCACCCCACACTATTCTCTTTCTGCCCCACACCTGGGAAAGCTGATAAGAATTGGTATCAATGGGACGACGACAGGACCATGCACAGGAACCTTCACCCTGTCCCCACTTTATAACTACCACAAAACCTCCAAGCCAGTCTCCTTTTCCCACTTTCTCAAGCTATTTTTGGACCTGATCGGGAGCCACCCTGAAAGCCTCCTTTATGTGAGTAACAGTTTTTTTTTCAGATCCTTTTGGTGTTTGTGTGGCATCGTCAATCTCAACATCTGAACCAAATTTGGGGTAGGGGTCCACCCTGTCTCTGAAGGGTGGCTATAGCATGCCGCGACAAACTACCTATCGCAAACTTAGTGGCACAGCTCAGGATATTATCTATAGTCCCCGAGGAGGAACTACAGGTCCTTGAATTTCTTTAATGACTGCACTAGTATTATTTTGTCCTGTTTGACTGCTTTGCTTTGCTTTTGCATTTTTTTTTTCCATTTCTCTGATGAAATTTATTCTTTGGCTAAAGTTTTTCTACAGACAAAAGGCAGGCGGAGGACGTGGTGGGGGGTGGGGGTGGGGTCTGTCTGGGGAAGGCCCCATAGGGCTCTGCTCTGTTATAGAGACCTGCTGCTGAATGAGATTCTGGGAGGGGAGAAGGACAGGATGGGTAGAGAAATGGAAAAACTGAGCAAATTCAAAGAAAGTTAATATCTCGTTTTTACATAAAGGCCATAGAGTCTTTCAGTTCCTCATTTTGTCCCGTCTTTTGCCAGTGAAAGCTATATTTACTATATCTTTGTTTTGCCCCAGTAAATAGCGTGACTATGAATATTTAACAGGGCACAACGGTTCATCTTCTCTACTCTGCTGGCCCCATTAGACCATCCAAGATATTTAAAGTATAAAAAGTGATAAAAACATTAAGTCATCACAATTATTACTGTTATTATCATTATTAGAACCAGAACAACATAACAGAGTAGAAGGAAATTTGGAGCAGGCCGAGAAACCAACCACACCGATAATTAATTGAGTGATTCGGGGCACATCAGACCTCTCTCTGCCCAGTGTTCTCCACACTCAAGTGAGGAGTTAGGCCACCTGCTTTCTTACAGTTCTTTTAGCTCCAAAATGTGCATCTTCATCGCTGAATCATTATTTTCTGCATATGTGGTAGCCCATCTAAAAGGCTGCTTCTCGAGCTTGCGGCCTGAATGCATCTGATGTCCTGTCTATTTTTAGCTCTGGTGGTCTTTTTGATGTGTTTGCCTCAGCAGAAGCACATGTTAGTGGCAGTTGCTTTATCCTGGGCCTGGTTGCCTGATGAAAAGAACCCATCAAGCATGTGTAGATCTCCGTAACCACCATTTCATTGCACCAACTGCTCGTGTTCACAAAGGCAGATGTGTTCACTCCCAAAGAACATTTCTAGAGACGTCAGGATAATTTGCAAAGAAGGGGACCTAGAGTTTGAGTTCTGCCCCTGCTGGTACTGCTTAGAAGATTGTCATCTTGGCCCACCCTGAAATCCTGGGCCGAGACTGAAGAAGGTGTGTTTTGTTTTGTTTTGTTCGGGCTTGAGGCATGTGGGATCTTAGTTTCCCCGACCAGGGATCGAACCCGTGGCCCCCCCACATTGGAAGCGCAGAGTCTTAACCACCGGACTGCCAGTAGTCCCGAAGAATGTAGGGAGTGATGCTACCTCACCCACTTCCCTTCATCTCATTTAATCCCTCAATAGCCCTGTGTGGGGTGTATAAACTTGGATACGCCACGAATGAGAGAAGGGTGTGATGGGGGAGGGGAGGAAGAAGAAAACACATGGCCAGCTTCCACTGTTCCCTGCCCACCACCACCTGACCCATTGTCTGAGTCCACTGGGTGAACTCAGTTCCATTATTTAGTGTTTCTACTGTGTTATCCACAAATTTAATGAGCCTAAAATCCACCTTCAAACTTGGCATAAGTAAAAATGCCCCATAGGGTAGAGCCCTGTGTGTCATCGTTAGAGGCAGTCTCACAGATTGATGCTAATCTTTGTTCTTCATCTTTCAGACTCAGGTATTCAATAAGGTACAATTCTTCTTAATTGTACTGTCATTCAATCTACAGTTGTTTATGTACATGGAGACACTATGAATACACAGCTCAAATACCTTAACTGAAATTCAGTTGAATTAGTTAAGCAGGGATTGGGGGGGTAGAGGGAGTTGGGTGAAGGTAATTAAGAGGTACAAATATTCACTTATAAGTTCTGGGGATGTCATGTACAACATAATGACTAGTTAATAATATATACTGTATACTTGAAAATTGTTGAGAGTAGATTTTTTGTTTTTAATTTTATTGGAGTATAGTTGATTTACAGTGTTGTGTTAGTTTCAGGTGTTTTGTTTGTTTGTCTGTTTGGTTGTTTTCACTAAGAGAGTAGATCTTAAAAGTTCTCATCCCAAGGAAGAAAACTGATAACTATGTTGGGTGATGGACGTTAACTAAACTTATTGTGGTGATCACTTTGCAATATATACATGTATCTAATCATTATGTTGCACACCTTACACTTATACAATGTTATATGTCAACTATATCTGAATAAAACTGGGGGGGGTGGGATGGGGGGGCGGAAGACGCAAGAGGGAGGGGATATGGGGATATATGTACATGTATCGCTGATTCACTTTGTTATAGAGCCAAAACTAACACACCATTGTAAAGCAATTATACTCCAATAAAGATGTTAAAAAATTAAAAAAATAAAATAAAACTGGGGGTGGCTGGGGAGGGCAGCCAGAACAAAAAAAAATGCAAATGTAAAAAAAAACTGCACTAGGATTGCTGTACTTTCTTGACAGGACTAGTCTAGCAATCCCATCAAAAAATGAATGGGTCTAATCTGGCATCACACCCATAACAAACAACTTTGTCGGTGTTTTATTGTATTTTATCTGTATGTGCTCACAATGCCATCAAAAGTCAGGCAGGAAGGTCTGATCAAAAGCCAGACACAGGGCTGGGGTAACAGCCTGGCCTCAGGCATTTTTAGGCAATGATGGTGATCTGACTCACAGGTCTGGTTAGAGTTTGAAGTCTCTTTTGATAACCCATTTCCTGCAGTCCCCCAATGTGTCCAGGTAGTAGTTCCGATCCAGACACCCCTAGGAATTTCGCGAGAATAAGCTAAAGTTTCAGAACAGGATCAACCTTCAAACCTTACTAGGCACTGCATCAGGACATTTATACAAAAGAACTGAGGGTTAAGCTCTTCAACCTAAAGGTGGGGAAGATGGCTGTGGAATTTCTCAGAGATTTATTTGGTATGAAATGCTTTGCGCAGATGTAAACACTGATAAAATTCACATGGTAACGATCTGACTCTCCACTTCTGTTTGCTTGAATCTTCTCAAGATGCCTTCAGTTCCAGGCAGGGAGACAGGATTGCCTGCAGCTTAGCACATGAGAAGCGTGGCTCCTAGGACAGCCCTGGGTGTAGCTATAGCTTCTTAATGATGTTAACCAGAGTAGGCTGCTGGGATCTTAGAGGATCAAAAGGAATTTTAAAAAATTGTACGTGAGCCCAGAAGAAAGTCCTTAAAATCACTTCCTTGTGTCTGTGGGTTCCACCCATTAAACAGCCTGCCAAACCCAAATACCTGAGAAGGAAGCAGGGGAGAGGGAGAGGAAAAAGGAGAAGCTGACTCTGGAGGGCAAATGAATCAATCCGCCCGATTCTGGATTCATTAGCATATAATAGAGGCCAAGGGGCTACATCCTGCCTGTGTATGACTTTAGGGAGAAGTTTAAATAACCTTCTTCCACCCCTAGCTAATATTCTTCCTCGGTGTTACGAGAAATCCACCCAGCCTAGAAACCTGCAGCTGACTAAGGGTCTAGGAGAAGAAAAAGATAAGGGTGGAAAGAGAAAAAATGGAGAAACTGAGCGAATCCAAAGAAAATTAACGCCTCCTGAAAGCAGTAGATTCCTTCTGTTCCTCATTTTGTCCCCAATCTCTTCCCAGTGAAAGTTGTATTTCCTTTCTTCATTTTGCTTTGCCCCAGTACATATCTTGACTAGGAATACTAACCAGGCACAATTTGTTTCCCTTCTGCTGACCTCATTAAACCATATAAGATAAGCTCTAATTTGCAGCCAGGCTTCAAATTGAATTTAATCACAAAGCCCACCTCCTTTCAGTTCCAGTTCACTTGCAAAACAGGCTATTTGGCAAGTGAAGCAGTCAGCTCCAGTGTGCCTCTGTACCTCTGCATAAGCCATGCCCAGCGTTAGCCTGCCTTTTCTCCCTTACTGCCTAGTCTCGTCACTCACCCAGCCCTGTCCCCTTCCCACCTGTAACAAGCCAGCAACCCTCACCTCCCTGCACAAGCACTTCTCTAGGTCCTCGTTTACGTTTGTACGTTCTTCTGCTGTGATGCTCCTTACCCGTCTGGATTTCTCAACTACGAGTGACTCGATGGCAAGATCCCCATCTTCTCCATCTTTTTCTTATTAGCACCAGTAAATGATGGTTGAATGGGTGATCTTTCATCAGAGGAAGGCCAGCCCCATTCTTTATCCCATTACAAACCCTGCCCCCCCCATCCTTTGCTTTTCAGTGTCCATCCATAATGGACGGGAAGGATCATGGTAATGAACTGCACCATCACCTGTGCGTGCGTGTGGTTCTATAGGTGGTTTGTACACAGAGCATAGGTGCACTTACCTTCCATCGTCTGTTGATTTATTTGTTTCTTCCCTCTTCATCCAATGAGTAACACCCTGTCCAAAATGACTATAATAAGAATTGAGGCATATTAAGTGAGAGCTTTGGTGCATGCTCAACAAATGATTGTTGAATGAATTAATTGAATGATGGAATGAATGGATAAAAGCAATATGATTAGGAGCAAGTTTGCAAGATGTTGGAGTAATTTCCTGCAATCGTCTTTAGAGCGCATGTGCTGGACGGGGCAGAAATGCTGAATAAATGTTAGTCATCATCATCATCACCATCATACCGTCATCGTCATCAGCATTGTCATCAACAGTACCTGGTATTTCTATTTAGCAATGAATCTCATGCCATTAAAGCCTGATGCCCGCCATTATGGTTAATATTCAAGGTTCTGGGAGTTCCAGCCAACTGCAATCAGACAAACAATAATAGACTCTGTATGTGCCAGGTACTGCGCTTTGTGCCTTATGGACAATATTTCATTTAATCCTCAGAAGATCCCTATAAAGTAGGTATCATTATCCCTTTATACAACCGAGGAAACAGCCTTAGAAATTGGGTAAAATGCAGAAGGTTTGAATTAGTAGGCGGTACAGTATGAATTTACCCAGGTCTGTCTGTCTGAAGCAGTGATGCTTTTTAAGCACTGCACTATATTGATCTACAATAAGAAAAAGAAGTCAAAATTCTAAATATTGACAAATATTTCTTGCAAATAAAATGATCATCTCTTTGCAAACCCCAAGATATCCAACCTAGAAACTATTGCAGTATCTCAAAATATAATGGTATTTAAAGACCTCCCCCCTTTCCTCTTTGGTAGCCATAAGTTTATTTTCTATGTCTGTGAGTCTATTTCTATTTTGTAAATAAGTTCATTTGTATCATTTTTTTAGATTCCACATATAAGTGATAGCCTATGAGATCTGAAAAAAACAGATCTCATTCACAACAACTATTTCTTTTTTTTAATATTTATTTATTTTTGGCTGCATTAAGTCTTAGTTGCGGCACACGGGCTCTCTGGTTGTGGCTTGTGGGCTTAGTTGCCCCCCCGGCATGCAGGATCCCATTTCCCCGACCAGGGATCGAACCCTCGTACCCTGCACTGGAAGGCGAATTCTTAGCCACTGGACCACCAGGGAAGGCCCCAAGAACCTTTTTTTTTTTTTTTTTTTTTTTT
>NW_020172141.1:1836866-1875908 GCF_003031525.2 Neophocaena asiaeorientalis asiaeorientalis | reverse complement strand
CAGGCGGACTCTCAACCACTGCGCCACCAGGGAAGCCCAAGAACCATTTTTTTTTTAAATTAAAATATTACATCATGTGTCCCAGTGCAGGGAATTTGCTTTCTAGTGTGGCTCCCAGTCCAGCTCACCCCAGCAGCCAGGGCCAAGTTTTTGGCAAAGTGGGAGTGAAATTCGTAAGTAATGTTTAGGGCCTATGGAAAGAAAACAACTGATAAACTTGAACAAAACATATACAAGAATGAGAATAAATTAAAAGATATACCATATTCCTTGATGAGAAGATTTAATAATGATAAAATATCAAATTTTCACAAATTTAGTTTCATATTAACAATGCCAATAAAAACTCTGACAGGACTATTGTCTGAAATTTCACAAAATGGTTTTAACATTCGTATTGGAGAACAAGCAAATTAGAAAAGCCAAAAATATTTTGGAAGAGAAAAGTTACAAGGACTTACCACACAAATATTAACATGTAATATATATAGTATAATAATTAAATCAATATGTTATTTGCACCAAATTAGAAAGAGTAATAAAATAGAATAGGAAACATAACAGCAGACCCAAGTATATATGTAAATGTAATATTTGATAAAGGTGAAATTTAAAATCAGTTAAAAAGTAAAGAATAATAATTCAACAAATGGTTTGAGGAAAGCTGGCTAACCATTTAGAACGTAAACGTAAATACCAAACTCATACTACACCCTAAATAAATTCCAGATGTACTAAAGTTTTAGGCACTTAAAAAAAGTAAACTATAAAACACAGTAAATATTTACATATAATTTTTAGCAGGGTAGATCTAAGTGTCTTATCAAAAATAGAAATCTAAGAAGAAAACCGAGAGACTTGACTAAATGCAATTTTATAATGTTTGTAAGTAAAACAAAAAGAATTGACAAGCAAACGACAAACCAAAACAAGTTTTGTAAGTTCTATGGAGGGGCTTAATTCCTCGACATATAAAGATTTTGTATGAATCAATTAGAAAGGGATAAATGATTCAATTAAAAGCTCAGCAAAAGCAGGCGACAAAAGAAATACAAGTGGTTATAAACCCAAATAAACCCTGGAAATCCAATAACTGCAAACCAAAACATCTTTGAGATAATGCTGCTTTGATAAAAAATTATTATCAAACTGGCAATAATTTTAAAAATTATTTGTTAGATTAGAGTAAAAGGTACTTGTGTACCCTGCTCGGGAGGAGTATAAATTTATGCAACCTGTCTGGAAGTTAATTTTGTCATAGGTATGAAAATGACCTAAAAACTGTGCAGTCTGCTTTGGAAGTAATCGTAAAAAAATAACCACACGTGATAATCAACAGTTAGCTCTTAGAAAGTTAACTGAATCATGGTGACAAACCAGAAATGATTTGAATTTCAACTTTAGAGAAATGGTTTAAAAAAGGGATTGAACATGGACAAAGAGGAATACTATGCAGGCATTAAAAAGGCTACTCTTACAGTCATATTTTATTTCATGAAAGATGTTCACAGTCAGTGAGAAAAGCTCACAGGACTGTATCTATGAGAGGCACTGTCCAGCAGAGCTTTCTGTGTGGATGGAAATGTGTTTTATCTGCACAGCCCAATGGCCCCATGCAGCTTTTGAGTATCGGAAATGTGGCTAGTGTAATGGAGAAACTGAATTTTTAAAATACTTGTTTTAATTAATTCTAATTTGAGTGGCCACATGTGGCTATTGGCTGACATAATTGATGGTCAGATCTATAGACTGATCGTATTTTTATCTACATATACATGTGCATAATATATATTATGTAGATATTTTATCTACATAATATAGGAAAGATGTACACCAAAATGTAAACAATGGTTATCCCTGAAGACTGGCACTCTGGGTGTTTTATTTGTTTAAATACGTTTAAATTTGTTTTACTATGTGGGCAAGGAGAGTTATTTCCCAAATAGGAGTACAAAGTGCTATGAACTGGTTTGAAAACACTTTTCTATGCAGAGAATGGTGAAAACTCTGGGCCTCTTATGTGGGTCCCGGATACGTTTGCCTGGCCACCCAGACTGAATCATGTTTAATTGGAGCCCCCAGTTTTTCTCCCAAGGACCTTTCCAGATGTCACTGCCCCATATCCCAGCACACCAAGGATCACTTCCGCAGAGTCACAGCCCCCGTCTTTGGTCAATGTTACTTTCCTAATAGTTTTCTTAACTGATGGGCAGAGAGTAAGAAAAACTTGTGTGAATGATGGAGCGGGAGGCCTGTTTTTAATAGAAGTTGTGGGATCAGCCATGCATGCTTCCACTCCGCACTTCTTATCTCATCCACTGTCAGAGCTTTTCATCACATCATGGGCCCCAATCCTGGGAGATTTGCTTCTCATTATGGCTCCCAGCCATAAGGTTCCCCATCCCGGGAGTCAGGCCCAGGCATGCCTCCAGGATGAAAAATTATCCAAGCTGCTGGTACAGCGGGAGAACTTATTCTCCCACTATGGGCACTTCAATACACTTAAGAAGTCCTCTGATACCGAAGGAATCACCACAACTCTAGCAGATGCCCGTACCTGGGGCTCCTCCAGAACTGTTGAGGGCTGTCACCGAATACTCATTTTGTCTTCATTTATCTCTGTTTCACCCCAAGACCAGCATGGAACAGTCAGGCATGAATATAACCTTCCTCCTCTCTCCTAACTGTTGCATTTCTCAGTCATAGTACCCTTCTCTGCTGAGTCCAGTGAGGCCTGGGCATCCTTCTCAACCCAGGACAGTCATCACCCATCATACCAAAAGAAAGCTATTTGACCCCCCACAAAATTAAAGTTTGCCGTATGATTGTTCAGTGAGAGCGGAGCCCATATTGAAGCCAGACTCTATATTTTTGGACAGTTGAGAGCAAACAGCGATTTGCTGTTGTCTTATATTTATAGACTGCTGTAAGTTTATAAAGCACTCTTGTGACAGCTGAATATCTCAGTAACCCTGTGAAGTTAGAAAAGGCTGGCGTTAGTTTCCTGACCTGAGAAACAGGCCCTTGTTCACTAGGTAATGTAGAAATATCGTGACTGTTACGATCGCTAGGTCGGTACGTTGTGAAGAAGGGGCTTCATCCGAGATCACGTGACTCTAAACACAGGGCTGTCTTTGCAACATTGAGCAGCTGCTCCACTCAGACGGCAGTAGGAAAGCCCCCAAGGAACCCAGGGCTGTCCACGTCCAAGAGTAAACCGGGGGAGCGGTGAAGAGTTGCTCAGCCTCTAGCACTGGGTTCAAAACTTGCCTTCACCACTTACTATTTGTGTGACCCTAGGAAATTCCTCAAACTCTATAAGCATCAGTTACCCCAGCTGTAAAACGTGGAGAATCACATTCTCTCCCTCACAGAGCTGTTGTGAAAATGAAATAATAGTTAGCACACTATACACTAGGCACTCAGTAGGAAAGTTCTTATCACCAGTCCAGTTTCCACATGTGCCCACGAGAACAGCCCCTGGAAAGTGACCTGTCTTCCAGGAGAGGAGGAGGATCTTTGCATCTCGAATCACCAAGGAGATTCCATAAAAGACTGATAAATTACCCAGAAGAGAAGGACTGGGGATTTGATCACAGATCAAGAAGAAAGTCACTTCTTAAGACTAGAGTCATGTTGAGATAGATAAGTTTGCCTTACGGCCTTGGGGAGATCAAGGCTGAGACCCCAGGAGTGAAAGGGGATCCAGCATGCTCGGAGATGTGTGTGATGGACAGTTACCACCCCGGGTAGGGTACTTTTGATTATTTTCAGCTCTCATTGGATGATTGCAACGAACCATTGCTTTCTCTTTAGGCCCCTGCATCACACTAGGAAGAATGAAACTTCTCCCAGAAAATTTGACTTTTGACAGCATGCCATCCCATGCCCACAAGTGGTCATTGCAATCTTAGGGCTAGCCCAAACATTTTTTTTCCAGAGGGAGGTGGGCAGGCTTGAGATTGGGAAGAAAGTGGGAACTCTAATTTTTTAATCTTATCATGATGACATTTCTAGGAATACTCTGTGGTACAAAGTAGAGGTTATTTATTGACACTAGTTACTGTTTGATTGCATTTTCCATCATTTCTACATTGGCTGAGGATAATTTCTTGCTGGAAGAGGCAATTCACCACTACCACGGGCTCTGAGTGTCCTTTCATGCTCTAGCTGAGTCTGCCAAAAATGCAAGATCCTGACCACTGTCTGCCTGGTCCATTTCTCAAAATTGTGTTTGCAGCAAGCAACATTGAGTGATGAAGTACCAAGCCCTCCTGGCCAGAGAGAGGGCATTGTTACCGCTCACAGCAACCTCAGTGTTCCTCTTCTTTAATGCAACCCACTGTTTGTGAAGGCATCCATCTTGGTTCATGTGTATCACTCTCCAGGGGACTTGAGAGCCATAGGGAATGGACATGACAGGAAACTCAAGCTGCCTGCTGTGCTATAATTATATTGTCTCTGACCCAGGAATCTCGTGTCTTCTGCCAACATCCATGAAATAATAATAGGTTAGCTTAATAGCCTACAAGTAGGATAGACTCCCAGATCCTTTATAGTTCTTGGCACTTATATATTAACAGAATTTAGCATCTTGTTGTCTTGTATCCTGTACAGTTTGCTAACTGTGGGATACTGTAGTAGACAGGATGGTCATGGTGTCTCCAAGCCCACAGCCTCTTCTAAGTGGGACTGTGTCATGAAGATGCAGCTTGATACAGGCCAGGTGACTACTCCCACACCTGGTGACAGCTAATTGGGCCTGGAGTGGGCACTGGAATTAAAGAACAGCCGGTTCATGAGCTGGCCAGTAATCTGTGATGTGGACCGACACAAAAATATGAGCTGGGCCGGATTCAGTGGATCAAGAAATGCACAGTTAGCAGTGAGAGCTGAGCTGAGGTATCATTACAGGCATTAGCTGAAGCTACGAGGAAGCGGACAGTAGGAATGAACAAAAGCTGTGAGATAGAGAAAGGATATAAAGAATCGAGAGAAGGAATAAACCAGTTAATAATTAGGAAGAACCAGGCGTGAGACTACCAGCTGAATTACGATTGATGGTGGAACACATAACAAAGATTCATCAGCTCCAGCTGTGGAAGCCCATTGACCATCTGGGATTCAAAGTCACCCACCACTTCCTGCTCTTCTTGAGGCCCCCTTGTCTGGGTCTTCCTGGGGTTCTATGCTTGTGCATACTTTTAATAAACCCCCAATACTTGAAGTAACTGAAGTCCCCAGTGAAACAAACATGCACTCACCCATTCCTGGGCGTGGTCTTTGTTCATACAATGGAGGCGTGGCTTGAGGAGATGGGGGTTGAATCAGCAAACTGTCTTCACTGCTCAGCAGAGCTCTCCTAGGATAGATCCCATCCCCCACCTGAAACCTGCCTGAATGCCGAACCTGGGGCCCCATCAACAGGGGTCCCCCAAGGCACCAACAAACCCTATAAGCCTTCTAGACTCTTTTATTATTTCACGGTAAACCCTGGACAACTCTCAGACATAAAATAACATGGCATCCATTTAACATAAAAGAAACATAGTCTACCTTTGTGATACTGTGTTAAGTCAGTGTTAGAATACAAACACGGACACTAACTAAAATGAAAAACGAATGATACCTCTCAATACTTGTTTTTCAAATTAACAAAATTACATACACACACAACTTACATACAGTAAGTTGTGTGTATGTGTGTATACAATTCTATGAGTTTGTGTAAAGATTTGTGTAAACAACACGACAGTGGTGATACAGAATAATTACATCAGCTCAAAGCCATTCATTCCCTCACCTCAACAGGAACCACTGGCGACCACTGATTCATTCTTTGTTACTGTAATTTTGTCTTTTTTAGAATGTCATGTAAATGGAATTATTCATTTATTTATTTTTAAAATAAATTTATTTATTTATTTTTGGCTGTGTTAGGTCTTTGTTGCTGCACGTAGGCTTTCTCTAGTTGTGGCTAGCGGGGGCTACTCTTCGTTGCAGTGTGTGGGCTTCTCACTGCGGTGGCTTCTCTTGTTGTGGAGCATGGGCTTTAGGCACACGGGCTTCAGTAGTTGTTGTGGTGCATGGGCTTCCCTTGTTGTGGCGCGTGGGCTCAGTAGTTGTGGCACGTGGGCTCTAGAGCGCAGGCTCAGTAGTTGTGGCGCATGGGCTTAGTTGCCCCACGGCACGTGGGATCTTCCCGGACTAGGGCTTGAACCCGTGTCCTCTGCATTGGCAGGCGGATTCTTAACCACTGCGCCACCAGGGAAGCCCCTGGAATTATTTATTACATTACTTTTTGAGGTTGGATGCTTTCACTCAGCACAAAGCCTTTTGTTTTATTTATTTTATTTTTTTATTGAAGTATAGTTGATTTACAATGTTGTGTTAGTTTCAGGTGTACAGCAAGTGATTCAGTTTTATATATATATAAAAGAATGTTTATATATATAAAGAATCTGATATATATGTATCTCCTTTTCAGATTCTTTTCTATTATAGGTTATTACAAAATATTGAATATAGTTCCCTGTGCTACACAGTAAGCAAAAAGCCTCTTAAAAGAGTGCATGCTGTTGTAGGTACCGACAGTTTGGAGACTTTATTGGTGAGTAGTAGTCCATTGTATGGACGTACCACAGCTTGTTAATTCCTCTACCTCACAAGGACATCCTTCCAGGTGCTACCTGGGGTGATTCTTTTTATACAAACAAATTAAGTATTTACAAAATTATAAATATATATGATTAATGTTTTTAAGATTATCGAACAGTAAAATTGACAGTTTTTCTTTAGATGTACAGTTCTTTGAATTTTAACACATGCATAGATTTGTAGGGCTACCATCACACTCAGTACAGAATAGTGTATCACCCCAACAAAATCCCAGTGCTGTTTCTTCTTCTTTTTTTCTTTAACATGGCTTCTTCTAGGTTTTTTTTTAAAATTAATTTATTCATTTATTTATTTATTTTTGTCTACATTGGGTCTTCGTTGCTGCGCGTGGGCTTTCTCTAGTTGTGGCGAGTGGGGGCTACTCTTCGTTGCGGTGCACGGGCTTCTCATTTCTCATTGCGGTGGCTTCTCTTGTTGCTGAGCACAGGCTCTAGGCGCATGGGCTTCAGTAGTTGTGGCACACGGGCTTGGTAGTTGTGGCTCGCGGGCTCTAGAGCACACAGGCTCAGTAGTTGTGGCACACAGGCTTAGTTGCTCCACGGCACGTGGGATCTTCCCACACCAGGGATTGAACCCGTGTCCCCTGCACTGGCAGGCCGATTTTTAACCACTGCACCACCAGGGAAGTCCCTCTTCTAGGTTTTAAATTTTTTTTTTTAATTGAGGTATAGTTGGTGTACAACATTATATAATTTTCAGGTGTACAACATAGTGGTTCACAATTGGTAAAGGTTATACTCTATTTATACTTATTATTCAGGGTGATGTTTCCTGCCATCTTCCCTCTCCCATCAACTCAAGGAAGGGGAAAGCAATATGGAAATCTCAAGTGTCTGATTCTCAGGGTCATGCTGCTTCCGTGGTGTTCCCCTTCCCAGACATCATTGCTTCCGCAGCGAAGGGCAACATATTGTATATCCTTTTGCACTTTATCCCTTTGTCTTCTGTATAATGGCTTGCCCTATTTCTATGTTACTTCCCACATTTTGGATCACATAGTCTAAAAAAAAAGGACAGTATGGATCCAGATAGTAGCAGCACAGGACACATTACTCATAGCCACAGCAACATTCACTGACTATTTCTTCACATTCTCATTTTCCTTCTTTCCATGCTTCTGTCCTACATTTCACATCATCTATGACAAACCACATCAGCACGATCCAGTCCAAACCACACATCATTCCAGGGCAAATTAATAACAGCCTCACGTAAAATAATAGCAGTGCTGAGCAAATAGTTAAGTTTAAAATGCCTTTAAGTCATTCCAGTGGAGAAAGTCAGTGTGCCATCATGTGAAATCAAACCCAGGAGGAGCCCGTGAGGAACCAGAGCAAATGATTTTAAGATCATTTTCTCAGAAACGTGGACGAGTCTTCCCAGTCAAGCATAGCCCATCCCAGTCCATAGTGCAGGTAGCATCTGTCGAGAGTGAAATTACCTTCCAATCACCACCGTTAACATTTCAGGGTTGACGCCAACCACCTCTCGCGCTATTCTGTAACCAGCTCAGTTTGAGATTTCCATTATTTCCCAGAAATCCCAGCCCTTACTGGGTGAGCCGTTTTCAAGGGATGTGGTGTGCGCTTATCTCAATGTCTCCAAAGCTGTAAATTTCTCCAGGAAGTCCGTTTACTCCTCCAAATGAGCTGTTAGAAGGCTTGACTGATTGTAGAAGCAAATCGACCTTTAATGGGCCGCTGCATTAATTACAAAACAAAACCAGTTATACACATGAAACACACCTGCGTATTGAGCAGGAATGAGTGGAATGATTCTTCCAAACCCGTACCAGCTCCTCAGTGTTTTAATTAGGTTGAAACATTCTGGTTTGGTGTCAACTTTCTCATTGCAAGGGATCCTGCCTCTGTAAAACTCTATGTTTTACAAAGTTTTCTTTCCCCTAAGAAGCAGTACTTATTTTCATGATGATGATGACAAGGCAGCATGCTATAGTAATATTCCGTTCAAAGGCAGTTTTTGAGGGATAGTGACGGAGAATTAGCCTCTGGAAACAAACTACCTGGATTCAGATCCTGGCTGGACCACTAAGTAGCTGTGTGACCTTGAACAAGTGATTTAATCTCTCTGGGCCTCAGTTTCCTCAACTCCAAAATAGGGATAACACTATTTGCCTCATAGGATTTGGGTAAGGATTAAGTGAGTCATTCATGGGAATCCCTTAGCTTGGTACCTGGCATGTGGGAAGCATTTGGTAAATGTTAGCTGCATCCCGCACAGAACATTCTTTCCTGGTTTTAGCACAAAGGATCACATAGAACCATCTTCCCCTTAAAGTGGCTTGTTGATGTCCGCCTCTATCCTGTGGAGATTCATGGGCCCCAGAATAAGAAGAGAATGCCAGAGATGGATTTGATGATGTTGAGATTCCCCAAGGATGGGTTTGGAACTGTGCCACGGCTGGTTTCCAGGCGGGCCCACTGCAGGAACAATCTCTGTTGTGCTGGCCAGATATCAGGGTGCTGCCCACTCCATGGAACCTGACCTCTTGCACACTCCATGTTGTAATTAACCTTGGATCAGCAAAGCGATATCTGTTCTCCAAATGCAGTCGTATTTTATGCAAGCAGTGACAAGCTAATTAAGTTAATTTTTATAACACCTATCTGTATAATGAAACTAAGGTTGGACGATTCCAGCTGCTTCTCCTTCAAGTGCCTCCCCGTGATGATTAAAAAATAATTAATATTGCACCAAAGACAGGAACGAGAAGTTAATTCAAAGACGGAGGTGCAGTCTTTTTTTTTTTTTTAATTAATTTTATTTTTGGCTGCACTGGGTCTTCGTTGCTGTGCGCGGGCTTTCTCTAGTTGCAGGGAACGGAGGCTATTTGTGGTGCACGGGCTTCTCATTGCGGTGGCTTCTCTTGTTGCGGAGCACAGGCTCTAGGCGCACGGGCTTCAGTAGTCGTAGCACATGGGCTTCAGTAGTTGTGGTTTGTGAGTTCTAGAGCACAGGCTCAGGAGTTGTGGCGCGCGGGCTTAGTTGCTCCGCGGCATGTGGAATCTTCCCAGACCAAAGCTCGAACCTGTGTCCCCTGCATTGGCAGGTGGATTCTTAACCACTGTGCCACCAGGGAAGCCCCAGAGGTGCCATCTTCATGAAACATATCCAATCATGTTCACTGCAAGGCTCTACAACCAGATCCCTCCTCCAAATATAGATGAACGGCCACGAACATTGGGTCTTTCTTGAGAGCATTTAGAAAACTTTTAACATCTCCCATTTGCTCCACCCAGCAAACATTCTAGAAATCTCTTTTTGCCTTTTACTGAGATAAAGGAAACTCTTGTATTTATTTGGGCAGTCAGTTGGCTGAAATGAATTCCAAATCTGGACCAGGAATATTACTTTTTTGGGGGGGTGGGGGGAAGCTACATCATCAAAACTGTAACTTCTCTGGTGGTATCACAGACACCCAAACAGGAAAGCTCTATTTCCATTTTTATGGAGCTAATTGTCCTATCTTCATACAGGAAAGATGAAATAAAACGTCATGGTTGGGGAACTTTAGAACTTTACTTTGACTTAGCTAGTTCAGCTTTTACTTGTATTGCATTCCAGGCACTGGTTTCCTGCCAGAAGGGGCCAAGGATGCTTCCCCTGGCTGGCTAGGGTCCCCGAGGCCATGTCTGTAGGCAGTAGGATGACTTGTTAGCTGGGCATGTGGGCAACTAGAACAGGTGCAGTGAATGTAGTCAGGGGAGAATCCCATGGCCCCAGCCACAGTCTGCCAAGTCACTTTGCTGTTTGGGTAAATGAGACTAAAGTCACTTGCAAAGGGAGGGATTGGGAATGAGCAAAGTTCTGTTTCAGCCAAGATGAGAGCCAACAACCAATCCCCCTCAAAGTTGGAAGACCGGGTTTCTGGATCATTCAACCCCTGAGCAATAGGTGTCCTTGGACAGAATGCTTTGCTTCTTTGAGCTTCTGTCTCCCTGTTAATAAAAGAAGGAAGTAGGACCCAACCTCAAACTATGGTTCCTTTTCATGCTATCGTTCTATGGACCTAAGACATCATCTTAGTTTTTGTAAGGTTAAAATGAGATGAAAGGGCACGTGTTATCAAGCCTGTTTTACAGGTGAAAAACCTACTCGTCATAGATCTTCCAGAATTTTGTTCAGGTTACCCAGTCTCCTCTGAACCTTGGATTTCAGACTAAACACCAGATACTGTGATTCCTCATCAGGTGCCTAACTAACTGTGATGCTTAGAGCAATGCGTCCGCCAACAGTCTCCAAGTTCTTTCCCTATAAGGAAACCCCTGCCTAGATTTGATCACACGATCTGCGGGTCAACAAGGGCAGTGTTACTCCGTAGAGCGAAGTGAGTGGGGTGTGCTTTGTTTGCTTTGTTTTCCTCGTGTGGGAAGCTCCCTAACAAAGGGGAAGGGATTCTGTTAAGGGCCACATCCACATAAAAAGCGATTTAATGTAGTCGATCCAGATGGGACTTTGCCACGGTAACAGATGCTGTGGCTTTCATCATTAACACCTCAACAGGCTCTCGCGGTCTTCCTCTCAGGAAGCAATTACACACACGTGCACCCTGCCTCGAAATTTTATCCTGGCTTCGGGTGGCTCGGGGCTCAAGCAAAACCGGGCGGAAAGGGGTTTCCTTCTCATTTATTTGGAATGGGGGATTTGTGAGCTGGTGTCCCGTGAAAGGTGAAGACATTTTAGAAGGGGCTTTGGTGCCTGAAGAGGGGTGGGTGAGAAGGAGAGGGAAGAAGCTGCTCAGTGGGGAAACCCCAATGTCTAAATGGGAGTTTATAAATCCAGGCTGAGAAAGGCCATGGTTTTGAGGGTTGGGATGCAGAACAGTATCGCATCCTTAGGGGACCCTCTGCTCCTCGGTCGGTCCGGCCCTTTCTCTTTAGAAATTTCCTGTTTCAAAAGGGCCGTGAACTGGTTTCCAGGCTCAGAGGATCAGGCCTGGGTGCTGCATTGATTGAGTGCTGAGAAATCACACACATATGTTCTGGGGAAGGGAGCACATGTAGGGAAGAATCTCACACTGGACATCAAGGCTGGGCGGGCATCTCCTCAACGCCCTCCCTGCATTGCAACATGTCCTGGTCACAGCAAAGAACACGCACCTCTCACAGCCACCAGCTCGTCCACACCACACACAAGTCAAACAGCTATTTTCACTATCCCCATTTTATAGATGAAGGAACTGAGGCCCAGAGAGGGAAAGTGGCTCATGGCCTATGTGTTACACAGATTCTGAGCACCACAGTCATGACCTGGACCAGGTGTTTTGAATTCAAGCATCCCTACGGGCAGACCTTGTTTTATTGCCCTTCACAGACACTTCGCTTTTTCATAAATTGAACGTTTGTGGCAACCCTGCGCTGTCAATGAGGGTTAGCATTTTTAAATTAAGGCCTGTACACTGCTTTTTATAGACATAATGCTATTGCACATCTAATAGACTACAGTAAACATAACTTTTATATGCGCTGGGAAACCAAAACATTCGTGTCACTCGCTTTATTGTGATATTCGATTTTTTGCAGTGGTCTGGAACCGACCCCAAAATCTCTCTGAGGTCTGCTTGCACCGCAGCATAAACCCATATATACTTCTCTCCCTTCACCCCACCACCCGCTTCCCCTGACTCCCCAGAAGCCTGCACCTTTTGATGTAGGAGTTCAAGACATTCAGGTATCTTGAGAACCAACAGTACTGAGTAGATTAGGTACCATCCCTGCATCAGAGGTCAAGACAACCTGATCTGTGAGGGCTGAAATGAGGGGGCTTAATCATTCATCTTTGCTTCCCTATGAAAAGCATGCCTTCCTTTCTGCCATCCCTATCCCCCTAAGCTGCTCGGGATGTCGACTCTTTTACCTTTTAGCCTTTTCCTCCACATGGTGCACGGGAGGGTCCAGGTGGTTAGAGTTGATTCACTAAGCAACTGCTGAGCGGGGGGACCTGGGGGGGGAAGAGCTTGGTCAGACCCCAGGGTTCACATCCCGGCTTTCCCAGGTGGTAACCTTGGATTACCTTGGATTCTGAGCGAGCGGCTTCCTCACCCTGCTCCTGTGTCCTCACCTGTAAAAAGCAGGTAATAATAGTACCCGCCTCCAAGGGTCCTTCTGAGGGTTGAATGAGAGAGATGCCCCTCTGGCCTACAGCAAGAGCTCAGTAATGTTTGTTTGCTGTTACTATTACTGAAAGCGGGGTCTGGCTGCTCGCCGCTCTAAAACCAATAGAGAGGCAAGGTTGGTGGAAAGTTTGCTTTATTTTGGAGGCTGGCAATGGGGGTTTGTGGGGGAAGGGAGGGTGGACTCCTGTCCGTAGGCCGACTCCCCCCACACACACACCTGACAACCAGTAGAGCAAGCACTTTCAGAGGCAGAGGGAGGGGGCTACAGGCAGAAACAGCACAGGCAGCTCCGACAGTCACCTTGAAATCAGTCCTGCGGTGGTCTGACCAGCGTCATCTTGATTATACTGTTAATCTTCAGTTCCAGGGTCGGTTTGTTCCCATCTCCTTGAGGGCAGTTCTCAGAACTGTGGCAGCTCGTGTCACGGCTACAGCCTGGTCATCACGTGGTTAACTTCTTCCACCTGGTGGGGTTTCAGTGTCTATAAGGCAGCTCCCAGGAGATGGCTCAGAATATTACCTATAGCCCTTGAGAAGGAACTAAATGTCTTTGACTTTGCTTAATGACTAAACTATTATTATTTGGTCTCGTTGGACTGTTTTCCTTTGCTTCTGCATTTTCTCACTTCTCTGATGCAATTGATTCTTTGGCTAATGTTTTTTCCACAGACAAAAGGCAGGCGAGGCTGTAGGGGGAAGGACCACAGGGTCCTGCTCCGTTTCATTACTATTAGATTTTGTACGGTGCCTCGCTCAGAGATGAAGAAGGCGGAAGTCCTGCCTTCGGGGAGTTTACAGTCTAGTGGCTGGAATAACACACCCTGCAGGACACTGAGCTTGGTAGAGAAGAGCGATTCTCTTAATCGAGGCTGCATTTGAGTCCTCCGAGGGGGTTGTTAAAACACAGGGCCCTCCTGTGTTTTGGTTTTGATTTGTATGCTGGGCTCACCCCGAAAGTGTCTGTTTCAGGAGGTCTGGGGTGGGGCCTGAGCGCTTCTATTTCTAACAAGATCCCGAGTGATGCCGCCGCTGTTCGGGGGGCACCGCTTTGAGAACCATTGCTATGGCGACAAAAGCCGGCCCTGGGAGCACAAAGCCTGATCCGCCCGCCCGCCAGAGCTGTGTGAGCTTGAGCTGAGCTCCTGTGCTGGGAGCATTCACAGGGAGAATGAATGTAAGCGAGCCGTCAGGTGACGGAAAGGGGGCCCCCGCTGCTGGCCCACGCTGGACGTTGCTAGCTGGGCAAGATGTAGCCGAAGGAATAAGAGATGCTGATCCCAGCTTGGGTGGAGGCCTCAGCGCGGAAGTTAATTTGAGAAGGATCAAACGCATCTGGAAGTCATAGTGATGGTAACATAGATGCTTTGAGCCCTTGAGTAACAAACCCTGGGATACTGAGTCCGGGAGCAATTACAGGCATATTTAAGTATATTTTGATTGACTTCCACCGTCTGGACCTTGAAATATGAGTGATGGCAGAAAGCCAAAAGGCCCCCAATTCTTTCCACCATGATCTGCATATGACGTCTTCCGAGTCGTGTGGCTTCACATGACATCAGGGTGGGATTTATCGTCCCTGCTGCCAAGCTCTAGGAACAGTGGCACCACAGCAAGGGAATTTTTTTTTTTTAATTAAGAAACAGGTTGCTTCTATTACCCAAGCCTGTTCACCGTTGGCACCGTGATCCATTCATTTCACTCATTCATTGTTACAATTCAACACTTCACTTATTTGCAGTTCGAATATGTTGATGTAAAATGTGGCAGACATTTCCTGAACACACCAAGAACGTGACAACCAGCTCCCAGGAGAGTCATTTCAAATCGCTCGGCGTACTTGCTCACAGCCGAACCCAGGGCCCTGTGTTCACGCTGCGTCTCAGCGGTTACAATCCTCCCCTTCATGGACATTTGCCTGGATCCTGAAGCCACAGAAAAAGGAGCAATTTGATATCTGGCAGCTCCTGCAGAAAGCAGAGATGTAGGCTGGGAAGAGGGGCGGGGCGTTCCGACCCACATGAGAAGGAATAGGGGCTTGGGTTGCATAATTCTGAGCTACCAGATAGAGCTAAGTCAGCACAGCCTTGGGGGGCTCCTGATGCTGGACCTGGGGAGCCCTAAGGCTCACACCTGCCTCTGGGACCACAGAGCCGAGAGGGGAGGAGCCCGGACGTGACTGGAAGAAATGAGGAGTCTGGGCTTTGCTCCAGCCCACAGCCGTCAGGGTCACCGCAGGAATGGTCAGCCTGACCGTGCCCCACTTCAGGAGCAAACCGGGGTTCCTCAAACACCATTTCCCGAAGTGCCCATGGGCAAGAGGCTCTTGGAGTGCCTATCATTTCAAAATATCAGTATCACTGTTTCCTTGAGACCTCAAACCAGATGTCTGAAGGCAGCTACTGGCAAGTTCCTCTGTTTCCGAACACCTTCCCAGCTTCTTCCTTCCACAGCTGTCATCCATCTCCAGTGTAACTTCTCCTTCAGTCCTTATGAAAATGAGCAGTTAGGTGGATATATTCTGCCTGGTCTCTCCTCACCTCCTGCAGGGCTCCTGCAGAGCCCACAACGTAAAACGGGCAGGGCTGAGCAAAGGCATGAGCTCTGGACGCAGCACCTCCAAACCCTGACATGTGCTGGATCACTTGGGGCTCTTGTAAAAACACAGATTCTGATTCAGTGGGTCTGGGATGAGGCCCGAGCTTCTGCCTTTTGGATAAGCTCTCAGGTGAGGCTGAGGCTGCTGGTCTGCAATCCGTATGACACAGTTGAATGAATGACACAGTTGTAGCGGATCATAGGAAAATATTGAACCCAGATCAGAGGTACACTGCTATTCCACATCATCCCCTGGGATACCGGGGGCAAAAGTTAAATGTATGTCTCTCATCTTAGTGATGGTTTAATGCAAATGGATTTTATTTGTGCAGTAGCTGCCCGTGATCATGTTAAACCTCAGGGTTATGGATGCCACTTCAGGGCATTTCTCGATTATACTGAGAGCAGAAGGGAATTATGCAATGTGGCATCTGACATAGCGGGGTGGGAACTTGACTGGCCTTGGAATCAGAAGTTGACGACATGAATGTCAGCTTTGCCCCATCACTAGTGGGCACTGTGTGCTCCTAAGCGCTCCACAAATGGAAAGAAACAATAACCGTCTTGTTTAACCTAACGGGGCTGCTTTGAAGGTTAAACTAGGTAAAATCTGGAACATTTCAATGCAATTTCAAATGATAAAGTATCGACAACCCCCTTTGGGCTCCAGGAGGATTAGCAAATGTGGGGTGTGGAATAGCCTTCTTATAAAGAAGGCGGCAAACATTTTCACTGTCACACGTGGTGCCACTCTATCCTAAATTACGTCTTAATACATTACCCCCATTTAATTATCCTTCTTACAGGATAATAATGGCTCTTTCAGCCAAAGAAGATACTGTATTATCCTAACGGCATTCACGTAAAACGTAAAGAGATCAAACAGTCTGGCTCCTTTTCTTAATATCATAACAGTGAGATTTATACAAGTCTGTTTAATTCAAGCTTGGCCATCTTTCCAGCTGGAACGTCCCCGGAGAGCAGCCCTTCTGAAAAATGGTTCCTTTCGGCCTCATGTGAATTCCTTTCTAATGTCAACCCTTAAGGAAGTAATTACTGAAAGTATCCCAGCCAGCAACACATCCAAGTGTTCCTCTTTGTTTGGGACGATGTCACATTCTTGGAAACCTTCAGGAGGACCAGAAAGGACAACTCGAAGGTGTTCATTTTTGGAATCGGCCATTGGAAAAAGAAGTCCAGCTTCCTAAGACTGAAGTCCCGTCAGATAGAAAGTCTCTGTGAAAATAATCCCTGGGTCAGCATTTGCCAAAGGGCCCAAGCTTCTGCGTCCAATTTGTATCACATTTAGACAAGTGATGACACAGTCCTGGGCCTGTGTAGTATACAATTACAGAAATGTGATTTTCATTATGTTATTAAAGTGCTAGTCGTTGCTACTCGGGCCACGCCCTATGCAGACGATCTTCCCAGCAGCACGGTTATTGCTGCCGCCACCATTGCCGAATTTCCAGATCTCAGTGCCACGTTCGTCCTGTTCTTATAGAGTCCTGTAGGGGTGAACAGGAAGTCTTCCTCAGCCCCCTGGGTTGGTTTTGATTAGACTCAACTTCTGGGAGAAACTGGACTCCTGCTAAGCCCAGCCAAGTAAACAGAACTCTCCCTCCCAGTTGTCATTAACCCTTTTCTAGGCAGGCAACACTTCACACAAATTTAAACCAGATGGGTGAAAGAGTCTTTGCAAGAGGGAGGGGAGTCTTTTTCACAGGCTCCACATGGAAAACCAACAGGGCTGTGTTTCGCGCATTCGTCATCTGTTTCAGGAAATCTGTCCTGAGTATCGTGTGAAGCTGGAATTGGCTGGAGGTTCAGACTTAGTGGGGAATGCGGTCTTCACGAACCGTGGATACGGACGACTCCATTGATCATCCCAACAGCCTTTGGGACCAGGACATTGAAGGTCAGACTGGGTCAACCACAAATCAAAACTTTGATAATATCAGTTGAATCACTCAGCCGCTCTTTATTCTGTTTATGCAGTGCAGAAGGGTCAACGGGCTTCAGACAGGGTTCAGCCCCAGGATTTTAGAACAAGGTCAGGAAATGTCACCTTTCCAAACTGAAGCTAATACGAAGCCACAGGAAATTGAAGCAATTTGCCATCTGCAAGGGGAGTAAACCGGCTTTTGGCAATGCGGTGCAGATGATCCTGGGGCGTGCCCCAAACCTCCACCTAGGATGGAGACCTAGGAGGTCTTCACAGCTGTTCAAGAACAATAAGCCGTAAGGAACACAGGGCAGCTGTTACCGTGAAGCTCTCAGAACTGATGCGAGGGGCTGCCCCCACCGTGCCCCTGGCAGATGGAGAAGCATCTCAAAATTGAGACGGTCAATTCGTCTAGGTATCCCACCTTGAAGGAAATAACTCCTGGAAACAACCAGTGCCCTTTGAGTCTTTCTGTACTTGGCAAGCAAACTATCCCCGCTGACTGATCCCAGGTACCTCACCCCAGATGGTTCCCACGATGAACTAATAAGCTAACATTCCAATAGGAGAGCCTTGCCTATTCTGAGGAACAAATTTATGCTAATTAAGTCTGAATGTCCCTGGGTAGATTCATTCAACTGAAACCTGAGCCAGCGAGGACCATACCCCAAATCAGACAACTTCATTCATTCATTCATTCTCTCACTCACGTACTCCATGAACTTACCGTAGTGCCATCTCTGGACTGGATACTGCGTGAGGCATAAGGGATGCCAAGGGATCTCAGTGTTCCTGTTCCTAAGACGCTTCCAGCGTGTTACAGACTGTTTTTTAACCTATGGGTTGTGATCAAGTGGAGAGTTATAAAATCGATTTAGTTGGTTACAAATAGCACTTAAAAACAAATATAATGGAACAAAAAGTGAATAGAATAGAAAACAAGTGAATAGAACAAAAATGAATAGAATAGAATAGAAACTCTTCCTTTGTGTTTCTGTTTGTCCTTTTTACAGCACCAGCACCCAGTTATCTGACTCTGTCTACCAACTGGTGCCCAACAATTCAGTTCAATTCTGACACTGAGTACCTGGGGTCAGTGCAAACCCCGCAGGTTAAGGGTTCAGTTCACAGACTGCCACCACCTCTGACGCCAACCGCAAATGGGGTCTTCAGGCACCCGCACTTTTATTTTTTAAATTTATTTTATTTTTTAAATGTTGTTTACTTATTTATTTCTGGCTGTGTTGGGTCTTCGTTTCTGCGCGAGGGCTTTCTGTAGTTGCGGCGAGCGGGGGCCACTCTTCATCGCGGTGCGCGGGCCTCTCACCGTCGCGACCTCTCTCGTTGCGGAGCACAGGCTCCAGACGCGCAGGCTCAGGAGTTGTGGCTCACGGGCCTAGTTGCTCCGCGGCATGTGGGATCTTCCCAGACCAGGGCTCGAACCCGTGTCCCCTGCATTGGCAGGCGGATTCTCAGCCACTGCGCCACCAGGGAAGCCCAGGCACCTGCACTTTAAATGACCAGCTACAAATTCGGGCGTTCCCATGACACCCCTAGGGTTCGATAAATTGTTAGAATGATTCACGGAACCTGGAAGAGTGTGAAGCTTACCACTGCAGTTTATCATGAAGGATGGAAATGAAGAGTCAGGTGAAGAGGCCTGGACGGTCCCAGGTGCAGGAGCCTCCATCCGCACGGCGTTGGTATGCACCACCATCCCAGTACCTGGGTATGTTCACCAGCCACGATGTTCCTCAAAACTAGTGTTCTGAGGGCTTTTATCCCCTTGTGTGGGCACATTTGATTAAACCATTGGCCATTGATGATTAACTCAGTTCAGAACCCCCCTGCCCCCTCTCTGCTCCCTGGAGGCCAGAGGGTGGGGCTGAAAATTCTAACCTTCATGAAATGGTTGGGTCCTCTGGTGACCAGCCCCCATCCTGAAGCTAGGTAGGATCCTGCCAAGAGTCACCTCATCGATATAAACTCAAGTATGGTTGAAAGGGGCTCCCCATAAATAACAAAAGACACTCCTGTCACTCAGGAAGTTTCAGAGGTTTTAGGAGCTCTGTTTCCGGAACCAGGGGAAAAGACCGAATGTATTTCTTATTATATCATAGCTGCACACAGTAGGGATTAGTGTTTCCTGTGGAAGTTTAGTTCTCAGTCACTCGTATATGTGTATGTGCCTGTCCTTCTACCGGATCTTGATATAAAAGGTATTTCTTAATATGGATTGTGGTGAAAAAGTTTAAAAATTCTAGCATTGAGACATGCCTGCCTCCCAGATTGCCCTGTGAATTCTGACCCGTAAACGGTGCCAGCATTTCAGGAGGGCTGACGGTTGATGTTTCTCTGATCCTTCAATTTCCCTTTCTGGACCTTCACTCCCCCTGTTCCTTCTACAATGTGTAGGGTCTGATTCCTATAATGAATCGTGTATTCTGTAATTTTTTTTCTACAGCTTGAAAAGCACTTTACTAGAAGAAACATTAGATAGTATTTATAATGATTTGTGTCCATGTCCGTGTCTACTAAAACATGTAAAACACACAATGAAAGCCCAGACAAGAAGTGACATTAACAGGCAGGAAAGGCTTCTTAGAAGAAATAACCTCAAATTAGGTCTTGAATGATGAGCAGAGCTCCAACAGTGTCAAAGAAAAACATATTCATGACACTTGTTAAAAATGGTAAGGAGGAGGGCTTCCCTGGTGGCGCAGTGGTTGAGAGTCTGCCTGCCGATGCAGGGGACACGGGTTCGTGCCCCGGACCGGGAGGATCCCACGTGCCGCGGAGCGGCTGGGCCCGTGAGCCATGGCCGCTGAGCCTGCGCGTCCGGAGCCTGTGCTCCGCAACGGGAGAGGCCACAACAGTGAGAGGCCCGCGTACTGCAAAAAAAAAAAAAAAATTGGTAAGGAGGAATTGATTCAAGGGGAACGATCGTGATAGGCATAGGGACCACCACAACGGGGTTTTGCAGTGGAGGAGAGAGACTGGACTCAGCTCTGAACACAACAAGTAAAAGTGGGAATTTATAGCCAAGGAGCTGGGGTCGCGGGGTGGGAGGCGGGGAGAGGTCAGTGGATGGAAAATTACTAAGCAGAAGTATCAGCAGTAGCGGGGATTCCGGTAAACTGACCTAACAGGATTCTCTCTGAAGGAAGGCCGGGGTGATCAGACATCCCTGGGGGGATGGTGGGGGATGAGGAACTTGGTCGTGGAGGGTGCTCACATATGGAGCATGGAGGATTCTGGCTAAACTGACTAAGTGGGATTCTTGCTAAAACTGGACAATGCAGAGATGAACAAAGAAGTCCAGAAGTCAAGGCCCCATTGATAAAGACATCAGAGGAGCCTGAGCACAGAGTTTGGTCAAGAAGAGAATCTCTGTCACTGCACAAGAGCTCTCAGCTGGCACAACAAATCTGCTTTTCTCTCTCTCGCCCTATTTCTTAACCTGATCACCTAATTCCAACCCTGAGTACCTATTCTTCATGAATCACCTGAAAATTCAGCCAAATATTGGCCAAGCTAATAGAAAATCAGTCACTTTAGGGACTTCCCTGGTGGTGCAGTGGTTAAGGATCCGTCTGCCACTGCAGGGGACACGGGTTTGAGAAGATCCCACATGCCGCGGAGCAACTAAGCCCTTGAGCCACAACTGCTGAGCCCGTGCACCACAACCACTGAAGCCTGTGCGCCTAGATCCCATGTTCCGCAACAAGAGAAGCCACTGCAAGAAGCTCACGCACTGCAACGAAGACCCAACACAGCCAAAAATAAATAAAATTAGGGCTTCCCTGGTGGTGCAGTGGTTAAGGATCCGTCTGCCACTGCAGGGGACACGGGTTTGAGAAGATCCCACATGCCGCGGAGCAACTAAGCCCTTGAGCCACAACTGCTGAGCCCGTGCACCACAACCACTGAAGCCTGTGCGCCTAGATCCCATGTTCCGCAACAAGAGAAGCCACTGCAAGAAGCTCACGCACTGCAATGAAGAGTAGCCCCTGCTCACCGCAACTAGAGAAGGCCCACACATAGCAACAAAGACCCAACACAGGCAAAAATAAATAATTTTATTTTTAAAATTAATTAATTAATTTTAACAAAAGAAAAGAAAATCAGTCACTTTAGCTGTACACCTGCATTGGTATGTTCATACAGGTGAAATTGACCCAGGAAGATGCCCCCAAACCGCAAACACCTATCCAAGACTGAGATTGGACCAGGACCACAAAGAACCTGTTCCCCAACATTAAAGCCTTTAAAAAGGGATCCTCATTTCTTTGGGGACAGCACGTCCATTGACCATAAGGAGAGAAAACCAGATGTCTTAGATTGGGTTCTCTGGACACAGCCTTTGAGATGAGATTTGTGTGCAGAAGGCTTCTTAGGAAGAGCTCTTGGGAGGGACGCCTGTCAGGAAGTGGATGAGGCAGGAACGTGCAGGATGCAATGTGGGTGCAACTGAGGCCTCGGTTGGTCTAGTGGGGAGCTCTGCATTTAGGTGGCTGACCTCATTTCATTGACCTTGGGCTGAACCTTAGGAGGGTGTGTAATCTCGGCTGAAACAGGTCCCTATAGCACACATGTAGACAATGCTCAGTGAAGGACATAGCTACGACCATCACCCCCACGAACAATATTCCCAGGAGCTAGGAGATGGGTGCATAGGCCTTGCGGAGGGCATCTGGACACGGCACCCCAGGATCTAACACAGATCTATGTTCAGGTTAACTCTGTGTTCCTATTGAGGCTTGGCTCCAAATCTGAGTGTAGCTTCCTGGTGAGCTGGCCCGGAACACTTATGAGTTGCAGGACACATTCTGGCAAGGCTGGACCAAATTCAGCCCGTGTGACTCCCCTGCTATAAGTACACAGAATTCAAAAGAGAATGAAGAAGAGAAACATCACCTCTGAGCGGGGAGATAGAGCAAAGTCCCCCGGCAAAAGAGATCTATCGAAGGCCAATCCAGAAGGAGGAAAGCAGGCCTCCAGAATGACCAGCTCCAAGGAGAGCATATGGAAAACCATCTGCTATTTTTGGATGCCCAGAGACAGTTTCCTCTTGCTACGGTAACATCATCCCAGTTTTCCTTTGGAGGACCATTATTCCTTTGCCACCATCAGTCTCTAAGGTTCAGATGGACCAACCCTTTCCCTTCACTCTGTGTGTGGGCAAGTCAACCAGTCTCGGCAAAGGAGACTGAAGCATCCCTAACCCCTGGCAGTTTTTTTTTCTGCTGGAGCTGCTAAGAAGATAAGACCATCAGCCTGGAGCCGTGGATGCCCATCTGCTCTCCCCTGGATAGAGCCCATCTGAGAATGAGGCCAGTAAAGAGAAGCAGCTCAGAGGTAGAGCAGCTCAGAGGTAGAGAGCAGGGACAGGTTCCTGGTGACACCTTGAGAGCCTCTGGATCCTGGAGAACCTGAAGATCTCTTTCCACATCTACCACTGGACTTTTCAGTCAGTTGAGCTAGTACTTGTTCTTTTTTGATTAATTCTTTAAGTTGTTTTTTGTCACTTACAATGAAAAAAAAAGTGGGGTGGCATGTTCTGATCCCCTTCACAAGCACAGAGGAAACTGTCTGGTCCCAAGGACGGGGCTCAGCAAATCCGGAGGTGGGCTCTGGAGAGGCAGTGGAGGATGTGCCATAGCTTCCTTCACTTCCTAGAGTTAATCCCTGCTCTTCCATCCAGCTGGGTGACCTGGGACAGCTCCTTGTACTTCTTGTGTCTCAGTTTCCTCAGCGGTAAAGCAGGAAAAAAAATGACCCTCCCCTCCTGTGCTTGCCGTGAGGATTAAGTGAGTTAGGGTCTATGAAGGGCTTAGGAAAGTGCCTGGCACACAGTAAATGCAGAATTAATGTTTGCTAGAATTATTTTTATTGGAGCCTCTTTGGCATGTGGAGTAGAAGTGGAAAAGCAGATGTGCTGGGCAGGTGAGCAGGGGCCCCTGATGGGGGGCCTGCTCTGGAAAGCTCGGCTGTAGGCCTGGAAGTCCTTTCTGTGCGTGTGAGGTTGGTGGCT
Source organism: Neophocaena asiaeorientalis asiaeorientalis (assembly GCF_003031525.2). Taxonomy (NCBI): domain Eukaryota; kingdom Metazoa; phylum Chordata; class Mammalia; order Artiodactyla; family Phocoenidae; genus Neophocaena; species Neophocaena asiaeorientalis. The sequence goes on along the minus strand of NW_020172141.1, from coordinate 1,852,520 downwards.
CAATAATGTCTCCCCAAAGATGTCCGGAACCTGTAAATATGTCACTTCATGTGGCAAAGGGACTTTGCAGACGCAATTAAGTTGAAGACCTAGAGATGGGGAGATTAGCCTGGATTATCCGTAAATCACCAGGCTCCTAATAAGAGGAAGAGTGGCTCAGAGAAGGAGACGGGAGGATGGAATGAGCGGTCAGAGGGAGGCATGCACAAGAGTCAAGGCTGTGGGCAGCATCTAGAAGCCAGAGGAGGCAAGGAAAGCCGTGCCCCCTAGAGCCAGCAGAAGGAACGCAGCTCAGCCAGCCCACTTAATTTTTTAATTTTTTAAAATTTTTGGCTGTGTTGGGTCTTTGTTGCTGCACGCAGGCTTCCTCTAGTTGTGGCAAGCAGGGGCTATTCTTCGTTGCGGTGCACAGGCTTCTCATTGTGGTGGCTTCTCTTGTTGCGGAGCATGGGCTCTAGGCACGCGGGCTTCAGTAGTTGTGGCGCGTGGGCTCAGTAGTTGTGGCTCGTGGGCTCTAGAGCGCAGGCTCAGTAGTTGTGGCACACAGGCTTAGTTGCTCCGCGGCCTGTGGGATCTTCCCGGACCACGGCTCGAACTCGTGTCCCCTGCATTGGCAGGCGGATGCTTAACCACTGTGCCACCAGGGAAGTCCCTCAGCCACTTTAGACTTCTGACCTCCAGAACTGTAAGAGAATAAATGTGTGTTGCTTTAAGGCACTAAGGTTGTGGCAGTTTGTCACAGCAGCTGCAGGAAGCTGACACAGGGAGCAAACAGAGAAATGAGGTTTAAGACACGTGCCATAGGCTGCCTGGGGCCAAGAGGAGCTGTGCCCGTGAAGGGGCACCAAGGGCCATCAGGGGAGATGGAAACGTTCTATATTCCTTTTTTAAAAAGCTATTTATTTTTATTGAAGAATAGTTGATGTACAATGTTATATAAGTTACAGGTGTACAATATAGGGATTCACAATTTTTAAAGGTTATACTCCATTTATAGTTATTTTAAAATATTGGCTACATTCCCCATGTTGTACAACATAACCTTGTAGCTTATTTTATACATAATGTTTTGTACCTCTTAATCACCTACGCGCTATATTGCCCCTCCCGCTTCCCTCTCCCCACTGTAATTATTTTGTGCGGAAATGTTCCATATTCTTTTTTTTTTCTTTTTTTTAAATTTTTGGCTACATTGGGTCTTCGTTGCTGCACGTGGGCTTTCTCTAGTTGCGGCGAGCGGGGGCTACTCTTTGTTGCGGTGCGCGGGCTTCTCATTGCGGTGGCTTCTCTTGTTGTGGAGCACGGACTCTGGGCGTGTGGGCTTCAGTAGTTGTGGCATGAGGGCTCAGTAGTTGTGGCTGATGGGCTTTAGAGTACAGGCTCAGTAGTTGTGGCGCACGGGCTTAGTTGCTCCGCGGCATGTGGGGTCTAACCGGACCAGGGCTCGAACCCGTATCCCCTGCATTGGCAGGCGGATGCTTAACCACTGCGCCACCAGGGAAGTCCCGGAAATGTTCCATATTCTGACTGCAGTGCAGCCTCAGGGGTGGACCTTTGGGAAAACTCCTCAAACTTTGCTCAAAGTGGATAAAGTGGATGTATTTCTGTATGAAAATTATGCCTCGATTGACTTGAAAGCAAGTGTTTTCAAAAAGAAACGTTCCTTCAGTTTCTCAGTGTCTCTAATTCTTCCTACTAAGGAGGAAAGCAAGACCACTGGATTCTGATCTTTACTGGGGAATCGTGTCCAATGTCCACACTTTACGGGTGTGGAAATAGAGGCTCAGGGACAGGAAGTGACTTGCGCCAGGTCACACCTCGTTTCTGCCCCAGCTGGGACAGAGGTGAGTGAGGATTTTACTTCCCACCCAGGGCTCTGCTTCTCCCTGTCATCTAATGCTGGGACACCCAGGAAGGGCAGGTCAGTGCTGTCCCCGCAGTGACGTGCTGCCTTCTTTCCTGCAAACCCAGAACCTTCCTGGTCCCCATGTTCTGTCCCCAGATGCTGAGACATCCCACTCTCCTATTTCCAAGGGGAATGAGGATCAAACCAACAATTTCTTTCTCTGCCCACTGCCCATCAGCTAGCTAAGGGCATAGCAGTTACAAAGATGAAACCGATTTCCCCTCAAGAAATTCCACTTTCCCAAGTCAGGGAGCGCCCGCCTCCTGACCTGATCACATTCCTGAGTGCCCTACCCTTTATCCACCGACCCAGTTCCTGGCTGCAAAGGGATCCCCCCAGCCCATCATCACGTATATTTGGCCACCACTCCAGATGGAAAGTCCTAGCCTCTAGGAGAGTGACGCGTTTCCTGCCCCAAGCCTTGGGACAATTTTCTCTGTCATCTGTCACCTCCTACTTTGCAGGGCCTGCTTTGCAGAGAATTCAAAGTCCTTTTACGTTTATTATTACACTTCCTGCAACTAGAGCCTCAAGAGGTGGAGAATGGCATAGGCGTTTTTGTTTTTTTTCTTCGGTTTTTGCTCTGACCTCTGCGAGCACATTCAAAGCCCTCAGCCCAGCAGCTAGCACGCGATGAGGACCCAGTGGCTTTGCACGATGATGTTTGGCTGTGTCCAGAGAGTAGCTCAGCAGAAAGCTGCAGACTGTCTCGTGGAGACCAGAAGTGGCAGGTGGACCAATGTTGCCTGTTCATAGAATTCGACAGCCAATGTGTCTTTTTCACGGGGGTCAGAAATTCTTAGAATTGAAAGAGGATCTTAGCTATTGTTTAATCAAACTTTAGGTGCATCCGAAATGGACACAAGGAAGGAAACAGGGTATGTCCCTTAGCACCAATCCGAGCGGCCACCCTTAAGACGCTCTTCTGAGCAAATTCTAGTACAGTGACAAAAGTGTGTAGGGAGACAGGTAGTGCGCACATCATATTGTCCTCTGATACCATTAGTCTTTGCTATGACCCTCTCCACCTCCCCAGCTGGCTTCAGATGCCAGCTCCTTGTCTTTTCACTTCTAAGCAGAAAATCATTGTCGAGTGTCCCACATGAAAAGTTGTTGCTCAGAATCTCTAAACTATTTCTGACACAGCAAAGGATGGAGGGAGGAATCGCTGGGACCAAGAAACACAGTGTTTTCTCATTTGTTTGTGGAGCTGGTGAGTGAAAGCAAGAGCCCAACCATGAGTTCCCCCTTCAGAGCAGAGAGTCTGAGGTCTGTTCTCGAAGTTCCTGTGTGGTCCCAGACCAGCATCGTAGCATCACCTGGGAACTTGTTAGGAAGACAGTTTCTTGGGCCCCACCCCAAACCTGTGGAAGCAAACTCTGAGGGAGGTGCCCAGCCATCTATGTCCTAACAAGCCCTCCTAGGACTCCAATGCAACTCAACGTTTGAGGACTCCACGGGACACACTTGTCTTCCCCCTTCCTGAGTTAGAATCCCCTTTGAGAATCTGACTCAGGCCAGCAGCTCTCCCCAAGAGAAATATACAAGCAAAGACTTTTGGGGGTAGGGGTAGGGTGCTGTTCAAGGACTACCATGAAGGTCACTCAAGAAGAGCATCGGGGACCATGGGTGAGAATGACGGACAGCCATCCCTTGGTCTCCCAGGGGTTTGTTTCTGGATCCCTGTGGATCCCCAAATCCATGGATGCTGAAGTCCCTTATATAAAATGGCATGGTATCTGCCTATAACCTACATACCTCCTTTCATATACTTTAGATTATCTTTAGATAACTTATAGTACCTAATACAATGTAAATGCTACGTAAATAGTTGCCAGTGTGTAGCGTATTCAAGTTTTGTCTTTTGGAACTTTCTGGAATTTTCCCCCCTATTTTCTATCTTCAGTTGGCAGAGCCAGCGGCAGGCAGAACCCAACTGTATCCTTCACGTACATTCAGGGGCTTTGGGTCTGGACTGCAGACAGGTCAGATGTTACTCTGTTTTACTCGGGGGACTGATCTCACCCCGCAAAGTTCCCTGCAGCAAAGCAGGGACGTGAGCCTGGCTCGCAGCTCCAGGGCCCCCAAAGCACCCTCTCAACACTGCGCCCCACCCCCTTCAGTTTAACCTGTTTCCAAAAGGAGAAGGAGGACAACGGTCATCCGGGTGGCGCTCTGAACCTTTTCACAGCAATAGACTTTTGGAAATCAAAACCCCAGTCTAAGAAGGAAGGAAGAAGCGGGTCCCTCTGCTCCTGAGAAAGCAAAGGGTGCAGCAGCCCACGCTCACCGCTAGATGGCGGTCGTGGAAGAAGCAAATGCTCATATCGGGGGACCTTCCCGCGGGGGCCCCATTTGGCTTCCGTGCATCTCCCTTTTGGCCCACAAAGTGTTTGTACATGTTTTTTGGAAATTTCACGTGAAAATATAGTGCTCCAGGCTCACCTGCCAAACAGTCCCCAGGATCTGGCATCACCTGGGCCTGCATCTCTCGGGGAACCACGGCTTGGCTCTGAGCAGAGCTGCTCCCCCAGGTGGAGTTTGCCCGTCCTCTCCTCGTCCTCTCCTGGTCACTCACTCATGTCACCTCCTGGCCTCTGCAGGCTGAGTCTGCCACCCCAATAGCCCCCAAGCCACGTAAAGGGGTGTCTGGTGAGGTATATAAGTTGAGAAGTGCCTGCATACATTCTTCTGTTCTATATTTTATGCCTTACTCTGGTCTTACTGTCTGCAAGCCCATTTTACTTCGGCCCAAAGCTGGGCGAGGCGCCTCTAATATGTGCCCACAGCGCACGAAACATTCCCTACCTTAGAGTTTACCATATTATCACGGGCCCAGATTTTTACTGTCTCTCCCATTAATTTGTAAATTCTCTGGGGGCAGGGACCAAGATAATTGGGTACCTGGCTCTTCAAAGGAATTCAATAAACAAAGAAGCAAAGAGAGAAGGAAGGGAGGGGAAGGGTGTACTCAAACATCCTTGGTTCTCAAGCCCAAGTGGGCATCAGAATCCCCTAGAGGACTGGTTACAGCCCCAGCAGCTGGGCCCTACCTGCAGAGTTTCCAATTCAGTAGGGCTGGGCGGGGCCTGAGAATCTGCGTTTATAACAAGTTCTTGGGTTCTATTGGCCCAGGATCCACATTTTTGAGAACGTCTGCTCTTGGTGACTCTTTTTCAAAAGACCAGCTTCTAGAAATAGTTTACAGGTTTTTAATAATTCTCTCACCCCTGTATTTTTATTGTAGAATATAGCAGGTACTCCATAAATAGTGGTTCCGTGACACATACATGAGTGGCTCTCTCCAGATCACATGGTGAAGTGAAAGTGTGGCCAATGAAGCATCTAATTGTTGTTCTCTGAGCCTGGGCTGTGAGGCCTCATGGTCCTTCTTAAAACTCCGTCAGCCATTCTGCACACAAGATGCAGATTGCTTTCTGCCTGATATCCTGGAGAGAAGCTGCTTTAGAGGAGATTCCAGAAACCACTGCCCTTCTTAAATCCTGTAATGTATCCAGGGAGATGGAGAAATCCATGGTGTTCTGGGGGGCCGGGGGTGGCAAACAGAACACAGTGTCACCAAAAGCCTTGGTTATCTTCAGGTCGTTGGTCACAGGGATGCAGTTGGCAAAGGAATTTTGTGGAGTAATGTATGTCAAGTGAAGCCCCCTGAGGACAAAGCCCAGGCTGGTAGGAGCTCTTCCGCCTCCCTGGAGGCTCAGCTGCAAACCAGATGGGGGGGTAGGCGGTCTCTGCATTTTTCCTCCCCAACCCCAACCGGCGGGGATAAAACGAGGGTACGCTGCCACCAAGTGGTCATGGCTGGTAACACGCCGTGGCTAAGGAAATAATGAAAACCCGGAAATGTCTGAAGAATGGATGCATGAGAGGATAAACACTATGATTATTTTATTTTCGTCTCTTCCAGTGAACTGAAACACACATTCCCATTTTTGCATAGAAAACACTGGGAGGAAGAAGTATCCAAGGAGGAGAGTCAAACCCTTTAAAGATCCCGGACCAGATATTGCTTGACCAAGAAAGTGTGGATGGTTAGGGAATTCAGTTCAAGCCCCTTGGATCCCATCCAGATGTTCAACCAGCTGGTCACACCGAGTCCCCTCCAGTCAATTACTTTTCTTGATGTTTCTCATCAAGAGTATTATATATGTGATGCTATAAACTTTTATACTTAATATTAGCTCATAACTCAGGATCCGAAACCAGATGTTTTGGGTGAGAAAGAAATTGATGACTTATCAGTAGATTGAACCCAGGCCACTGGCTGCTTTCCAGGCATTTTACCAGCTGAGCTGCAAAGCTGAGTGGTTGCTACCAGCTCCCTTCAGTTATGGAGAGAGGAAAAAAGAGAGAGAGAGGGAGAATGAAAATACATATGAACATAAAGCAGCATTCAAGATCTTTTATGATTTTTTTTCTCTTATAAAATAAGAGCTTGTAGTGTTAAGTCAATCCTCAGAACACATCGTCCTCTTCTTTATAACATCATGAAGGTTGGCTGCTGGGGATGGAGGGGAGAATAAAGTAAAATACGTTGCCAAGAGAAGGGGATGCCGCTGACCATCACCAATCAGGTGGGATCATGTCTTTAAATTGTAATTGACTTTTCCTCCCAGGGATTCCTCTCTGCCCTGGGACAGAAACAGCCATGCCCACAGACAGAAGGAATTAGGCCAAGTAGAGAGCAGAGAACAAAGAATTCTTTTGGGCTGTGGTTTCAGGCTCCCGAAGGAGAGGGGGAATTCCTGCCCCACCGACCTTCTTGAAAAACACCCCGCAATCTGTGGATCGGGGAGCAGGACTTCAGGTGGGTGTCAGGGCAAGAGTTTCTGTGGCTGACTTCCTGGGTTAGAGTCCTGGGTGGGTAGCAGACCCCAGAAAGGGCATGGCTGCATGCGGCATCTGGCCATTTGGGGCCGGAGTGATTCCAAATGAGATAACCTGTGAAGAGCACTTGGCAGATACAGAGCATGTGCTCAGAGAACTGCAGCTGTTGCTGTTTTTGTGGGGATGCTCATGTTTCAGATGCCTTTAGAATCACCAAAGCCAGCTCCCTGCGGGATGCTTCCTCAGCAAGGGACAGCCAACAGAGGACCCCTCCCCCCTCCCTCCCCCTTTCTACCTTTTCTCCCCACATCAGATAAGACGACTTTTAACTCAGTTTCCTCAATGAGCCAATCTAAATCAGTATGTTATGGTGAATTTTATATGTCAACTTGGCTAGGCCATGGTACCCAGATATTTGGTCAAACGTTATTCCAGATGTTTCCGTATATTTTTTGCATGAGGTTAACATTTACATCGGTAGGCTTTGAGTAGATTACCCTCCATAATGTGGGTGGGCCTCATCTAATCAGGTGAAGGCAAGAAAGACTAACCATCCAAGGGAAAGGAGGGATTTTGCCAGCAGGTGGCCTTTGGACTCAACTACAACTCTGCTGGGTCTCCAGCCTCCTGGTTCACCCTGCAGATTTTGTTTTCAACTCTTTTTTTTTCTTTCTTTCTTTTCTTTTTCTTTTTCTTTTTTTTTCATTTGGTCTCACAGCACAGCTTGCAGGATCTTAGTTCCCCGACTGGTAATCAAGGGCTGAATCCACACCCTTGGCAGTGAAAGCATGGAGCTACAGACACATGAGCCAATTTCTTAAAATAAGTCCTTCTTTCAACACACACATACGCACACACACACACACACCCTGTTGGTTCTCTGGAGAACGCTGATGAATAGACAATGATTCCACAAGACCATTATAGAATCCACAAATGAGGAAATCAGGGCCCTACCCCTACACTGGTGGATTGAAAAGTAGAATACTGGGTATCTACTGGTGAAAAATTGGGAGAGTAAATCTCTCTATTAGTTATGACCTTTGTAATCATGGGCAAATTAATCCCTTTCTGCCTCAGTTTTCTCATCTGTGAAATGGGGTACTAATAGGCTCCACATGGCAGCACCATGGTGAGGATTAGATGATTTACACATTTAAATTCATGGAGGCGTGCCCATCACAGTCAGCACTCACTGAACTACTGTGTGTGGTTCTCTGGATACACCCCCATCTTTCGTATCTCTCTGCTGTTCCCTCTGGCTGGAATAACTTTCATCTTGCCGTTCTGGAAATCTCCTATTCATTTTTCAAACTCCCAAGCATGCCACATGTTCTGTGAGAAGGCTCCTCTGACGTCATCCTCTGTACACAGAAAATAACTATCACTAACACACATGCTTATACTCTCAGCAAAAAAATCAACTGTGCAAACAAATATATATATATATATAAACTATATTTCTTCTACTTTTGCATATTTCTATTTTAAGCTACCACGCTGGGTTGGCAGAAAATTCAGACCTCAGGGTTTCTGAGTCCCCAGTCTCCTGAGGGGCCGTGTCAGCTTCCTGGAGGTGGCATGCATCAATCTGTTAGGCTGCCATACCAAAATACCACAGACAGGGGGGCTTAAACAACAGAAACTTATTTTCTCACAGTTCTGGAGGCTGGGAGAGTGAGATCAAGGTTTGGTTTCTTGCAAGGCCTCTCTGCTTGGCTTGCAGACAATCAGCTTCTCCTTGTGTCCTCACCTGGCTTCTCCTCTGTCCTGGAGCATCCCTGGTGTTTCTTTTGTGTCCTAATCTCCTTATCCTACAAGGACACCAGTCAGGTTGGATTAGGGCCCACCCTGATGGCTCATTTGGACTTAATGAACTATTTAAAGGCCCTAACTCCAATTACGATCACATTCTGAGTACTGGGAGTTAGGCTTCAACGTGTGAATTTTGGGGGAACACAATTCAGTCCGTAACATGGGGTATAGCGGCAGCTCACACGTTATCAAGGCAAATGGGGGTGGGGGGAACATCTGGTCCTCAGTCATCGGGCCACGGGGCTCTTCGATGCTCATCATCTTGATCAGAAATACCCTCGGTCCACAATGCCCAGATGCCCAGGCAGCCAATCTGCCTGGAGTCCTGCAGCCTTCAGGGGCTCTGCCAGGGAAAGGGGCACACGTCTCCCTGTGCCTCAGCCCACATTTGCCTTTCCTTCAGCCCAAGGGACTCTCCCTAGTTTCACAGAGAATCCTTTCTCTCTTCACGTTTTTGCCAGAGACATTGGTCTCTGTCCAACAAATTTATCCAACAAATCCTCTCTTCCCAGAAGCGGATGCTTTTGAAACAAAAGCAAGGGAGACTCTGGGGCTACTTTTGCCTTTATCCTGGCCACAGCCCCCTCCTGCGACTTTCAAGGGGGCTCGCCAGCTGCTTGAAGAGGGGAAGGTCAGACCCCCCAAAAAAATCTCAAAATAATATGCCTCGCTTTGTTCGACATGCATAAAAACAGCCCAGACTGTTGGATGGATGGAGGGATGGACAGAGGACAGATGTGTGAAAAAGCATGTACAGCAAATGTTAACAGCGGGATCTAAGCAGTGCGTGTGCAAAGGACGTTTGGCATTTTTCATTATCAATTGGTGTGCGTGTAGGGAGGGGGATATTACAGTTCACGTTTGCCAACCTTCCGCCTGTAAGCTCCTCGGTGAAATATGGGGGGTTTTGTTTGTTTGTCTGTTATTGGCAACAGTGTGCTCGGCACTTGGTACCGCTAGAAATAAGCTCTGAAAGGAGCGGACCCTGAAGGAAGGAGCCTCCTCCTTGGAGGTTCCGCACTCCTCTTGGCTGCAGCGCCACTGCGCCCTCTAGTGGCGAAGTCGCTCGCACTCCTCGGGACGTTTCCCTGAGACCCGGCCCTGGGCTGGGACCAGCCTCGGGGGGACCCGCCAGGCTGCGACCCGGGGACATGGAGGAAAGGCCGCAGGGCAGGTAGATGGTGGGAGCCACCCAGAAGATGCACAACGGAGGATGTGGGATGGATCTAAACGTGCGCTGAGGGACCTCCCTGGTGGTCCAGTGGCTAAAACTCCACGCTCCCAATGCAGGGGTCCCGGGTTACAGCCTTGGTCAGGGAGCTAGATCCCACATGCCTCAACTAAGAGCCCGCATGCTGCAACTAAAAGATCCCAAACGCGGCAACAAGGACTTGGCACAGCCAAATAAATAAATAAATATTTTAAAAAATAAATAAACGTGCACTGAGGATCTAGAAGGCTTAAGTGTTCCAGCCTGGTGTCAATTGAGAGCACCTGCCGACTGGGGGCGGGGTTAACGCCCCTCAACTGGGAAGAATATTCCAATCAGGTGGACAGGGAGTTGCCTCGTGGCTTCTCTACCTCTGGGCAAGCGTCTGTGCAGGACCCCAACCCCTCATGTCAGACTCTGGTTTAGAGCTACCAGCTGGGATCATAGGAAAAGAGGGACCTTAAAGTTCTCCCCTTGAAGGTCGAGGGGCAGCAGACACAGGAAAGCTGAGGGGTTCTGAGTAGAAGGGGGCTGGGGGAGGAGAGGCTGGAGTGAGCTGTTTGGGGCTGAACTGTGTCCATCCCCCAAATTCATGTGTTGAAGTCCTAACTCCCAGTGACTCAGACTGTGACTGAATTTGAAGATAGGGCCTTTAAAGATGTGATTCAGTTAAAATGAGGCCGTGGCAGTAGGCCCTAGTCCAATCTGACTGGAGCCAAGACATTTGGACATACAGAGAAACACCAGGGATGCACAGCGCAAAAGCCATGTGAGGGCACAGGGAGAAGGTGGATGTCTGCAGGCCAAGGAGGGAGGCCTCAGGAAAAACCAGCGCGGCTGACACCTTGGTCCCAGACTTCCAGCCTCCAGAACTGTGAGAAAATTAACTTCTGTTGTTTAAGCCCCCCAGTCTGTGGTGTTGTGTTATGGTGGCCTGAGCAAACTAATACTAGGCACATCCTCTATGCCCTCAGCAAACGTTTCCTGTGCCCTGTCTAATATCTAATTCAGATCCGCTTAATGCTCAGTATCTAAAGAGGAATGAAGGGGCTTCCCTGGCGGTCCCGTGGTTAAGACTCCGTGCTCCCAATGGAGGGAGCACAGGTTTGATCCCTAGTTGGGGAACTAAGATCCAGCGTGCCACACAGCGTGGCCAAAAACAAACAGAAACAAAACAAAACAAAACAAAAACGTAATAAGATGGGATGAAGCCTGGGAGGCATTAACTATGGCAGAGCTGCAGTCTCTCAGAGCCTGATGCAGCCTGAGCCACCTTTTTTTTTTTTTTTTAACATTCCTGGTATATTAAAAAAAAATACACCAGAGATTTTAAAAATGGTGGTACCTGAGTGGGTGTTGGCTGTGACTTGCTTTAACTTCCAAGCCTGAAGTCTCACTTTCAGTGAAACTTGGAAACTGACCACCATGTAAAAACCTTGGCCTGAATACTGAATGAGAACCGTCTACAGGGAGGGAGAGGCTTTGTGGAGGTGAAGCAAGGCACCCTGGCTCGCAGCCCGAACGTGGAAGTGAGGCCATGGTGGATATTCCATCCACCATGGAGCTGCCCTAGTAGCCACTGCGAGGAAGGGATAAGCCATCCCCAATGAGCAAAACTGTGGGCAAGAAAATGATTGAAATGGTGTTCAAGCAACTGGGTTGGAAGGTAGTTTGCACCCACAGCAGCGGACAATTAAGAGACTCAAAGCAAGAGGAAGTGGTTGGATTCTGTTAATTGCCGGTGTCACTGAGTTCTGAAAGCCCATTTTCTCTGTTGCCTCTCTCCCTGATGTCAGGCTCCCTCCACTCCAGCAAGTCTGGGGTCACTTTTCTGTCTCTGACTCTCTGATGTACCCTTTTGAACGTACCAGTCAGATGCCTCCCTCTGATAACACCGTCTTTGGCGTCCTGGTTGAATTTTGGGCCCTGCTTAATTGCAAGGCCACAGTCTGATTTAAGTTACTGGGCTCTTCCTAACTTCCTAATATTCATTGCCTGCCGTAAGCCAGGCCCAGTCCTAGGAGCTAATGATACAGGAGAGAACCAGACCAAGAGAGCCCTGTACTCAAGGAATTTAATTCAAGTATAACCTCAGACTAGCTTTTGTCTTCATATACCAGGCATAAAATGTGACCCAGAGCATCAGTGCAGAAAGGCATACCGTGCCCTGAAAACAAGCTGATAAGCACCCAGGCCTTCCCTAATTTCTTCATCCAGATCTCAGAATTTTATACAAGTACTTTACATAAGTGATTCATCCTATATTTAAAGGTATAATCATTCTGGGATTACCTGACAGATGTGAGCCTAGGGAACTAGTAAAATAGAACCAACATTTATTTTTTGTGTGTGGAATTTAAATTTTTTTTAAAAAGGATCAAAGTCGTCACCAAGGGGGGAAAAAAATCAATATTTTATTGCACTTCTGAACTTTTTTTTTTAAGTTTAGTATTGTTTCTGTCTTTACTCCAGCTTTATTGAGCTACGGTTGCCATATAACATTGTGTAAGTTTAAGGTTTATAGTGTAATGACTTGATATAAGTATGTATTGCAAAATGATTACCACCATGCGGTTAATTAATATGTCCATCACCACACATAGTTACCTTTTTGTGTGTGTGTGTGTGTGGTCAGAACTTTTAAGATCTCCTCTTAGTAACTGTCAAGCATACAATACCGTATTGCTAACTATAGTCACTATGTTGTACAGGACATCCCCAGAGCTTAGTCATCTTATAACCAGAAGTTTGTACAATTTGACCACCTTTACCTATTTTCCCCATGCTCCCAGCCCCTGGTAATCACTAATTTACTCTGTTTCTATAAGTTTTGTTGTTGTTTGTGTTTTAGATTTTCTATATAAGTGAGATGGTAGAGTATTTGGCTTTCTCTGACTTATTTCATTTAGCAAAATGCCCTCAAGTTTCATCCATGATGTTGTAAATCTTTATTTGATGTGGCTAATTTGCATTGTATACGTATACCACATTTTCTTACCCATGCATCCATTAATGGACGCTTAGGTTGTTTCCATGTCTTGGCTATTGTAAATAATGCTGTAATTTACATGGGGGTGCAGATAACTCTTTGGGATAGTGATTTCACTTCCTTCATATATATATACCCAGAAGTGGAATTTCTGGATCATATGGTAGATCTATTTAAAAAAAAAATTCTTTTTTGAGGAAACTCTATATTATTTTCCATAGTGACTGCACCACTTTACATTCCCACCAGCAGTGCACCAGGGTTCCCTTTTCTCCACATCCCGGCCAACACTTGTTATCTCTTAACTTTTTGATAATAACCATTCTGATGAGCGTGGTGATATCCCATTGTGGTTTTCATTTTCATTTCCCTAATGATTAGTGATATTGAGCACCTGTTCATGTACCCGATGGGCATTTGTATGTCTTCTTTGGAAAGATATCTATTCAGACACTCATTTAAAAATCGTATTATTTGGCTTTTTGCTATTAAGTTGTATGAGTTCCTTATGTATGTTGGATATTAACTCCTTATCAGATGATTTGCACATATGTTCTCTCATTCTGTAGGCTGCCTTTTCATTTTGTTGATCAAATATTTATTTTGAATATTTATGGGGATGGTAGTATCATCATCATTTCAGGGCTTAAGCCCGTGAAAGGTGTAAAGTCACAGAAATGCAGTTTTCCTGATCCTTTTGGGGAAGGTTACTTCAAGTGCAAAATATGCTTTTTACACAGTTGGGTGGTAATCTTCCACAGAACCAGTTTCATATTTGAGTGAAACTTCCAAGTAAAGGATCATCCCCACTTAAGGAAGCTCCCTGTATTTCTAGTGGTTTAATTGAGCTCTCTCAGGGACAAACCCTCATTCGCTTTGTAGGGGGATAGTAGGTCTTTTTCTGGTTTCAAAAGGCCTGTATTGGGCCATCTGCCCCAGGACGTCCCTGGTCAACATTTCTTTAACCACCGTAGCTTATTTAAATATATTTTATGCGGGTTGAAACATTTTATTTCCTTTTCAATTTTATTACCATTTATTGAGCGGCTGTTCTGTGGCAGTGCCACTCAAAGAGCTGTCAGTATATTATTAGGTGATTTACAAAAAATGGGCAGAAGACCTAAATAGACATTTCTCCAAAGAAGACATACAGATGGCCAAGAGGCACATGAAAAGCTACTCAACATCACTAATTATTAGAGAAATGCAAATCAAAACTACAAAGAGGTATCACCTCACACCAGTTAGAATGGGCATCATTCAGAAATCTACAAACAACAAATGCTGGAGAGGGTGTGGAGAAAAGGGAACCCTCTTGCACTGTTGGGGGGAATGTAAATTGATAACAGCCACTATGGAGATTCCTCAAAAAACTAAAAAACAGAATTACCATATGACCCAGCAATCCCACTACTGGGCATATACCCAGAGAAAACCATAATTCAAAAAGACACATGCACCCCAATGTTCATTGCAGCACTATTTACAATAGCCAGGTCATGGAAGCAACCTAAATGCCCATCGAAAGACGAATGGATAAAGAAGATGTGGTACATATATACAATGGAATATTACTCAGCCATAAAAAGCAACAAAATTGGGTCATTGTAGAGACGTGGATGGACCTAGAGACTGTCATACAGAGTGAAGTAAGTCAGAAAGAGAAAAACAAATATATTAACGCATATATTTGGAATCTAGAAAAATGGTACAAATGAACACGTTTGCAAGGCAAAAATAGAGACACAGATGTAGAGAACAAACGTATGGACACCAAGGGGGAAGGGGGGATGGGATGAATTGGGAGATTGGGATTGACATATATACACTAACTTACATAAAATAGATAACTAATGAGAACCTGCTGTACAGCACAGGGAACTCCACTCTGCTGTCCGGTAGAAACTAATACAACACTGTAAAACAACTATACCCCAATTAAAAAAAAATTAAAGGAGGATGTTCAGCTTTTAAATCATTAAAATAATTTTATAATAAAAATATATTATTAGGTGATTTAATTCTAAAAAACCTTATGAAGTGAATACTGTGACTATCCCCACTTGACAGATAAGGAACCAAGCTCAGAGAGGTCAAGATCACTCAACTAATAAGAGACCCAGGACTCGCTTGTTCCAGAGCTTGTTCTCTTAACCCCATTCTTGCTTTTCTTTCCACAAGCCAGTAAAAACATCTGAAACGTGTATTCATGCGAATTACAATGGAAATAAAATTAGCAAAACTTCTGTGATAAAGCTCTAGTTTACCTCCTGACATTTAATCCTAAAAACAACCACAAAGGGGTAACTCGTCTAAGGGGACACCTTGGAGTCGGTAGGGACGGGTCGATCACCCCTCAGCCAACTCCACTCCGAGAACCTGGTCTCTGACTGGCATTGCCTTTTCCGGTCCTGCGCTCCCAGAAGCCCCGCCCAGGCGAGGGAAGATTTCCGGAAAGAATTGACGCGGGGAAGCCGGAAAGAGACCAGGGGCGGGGCCGTTCAGGGCGCTCTAGCATTCCTCCTCTCTATGGCCACCGCCAATTGACACGTCCGGAGCGACGAGGCTCCTCCCTATTGGACGCGCGGCCTCGCGTAGGCGGGCGGCCCGGCTGGCGGCGCGCTGACTGGCTGGGGCGCCACGCGGGCGGAGGGGCGGCGCATGGGGCACGCGGAGCAAGACCGCCGGCTGCGCCCAGGAGCGGGAGGAGGGGGCGCATGTTGGCTCTGCGCTCGCTGCTGGGGCTGCGGTGCGCGGCCGGGCGTGCCATGTCTCAGGGGCCGACTCGCCGGCCGCGGCCGCCCAAGGACCCGCTGCGGCACCTACGCACGCGGGAGAAGCGCGGCCCGTCGTGGGTGCCCGGGGGCCCGAACACCGTGTACCTGC
>NW_020172141.1:1777864-1836820 GCF_003031525.2 Neophocaena asiaeorientalis asiaeorientalis | reverse complement strand
TGTACCTGCAGGTGGTGGCGGCCGGCGGCCGGGATGCAGGCGCTGCGCTCTACGTCTTCTCCGAGTTCAACCGGTCAGTGAGCCGCGCCGGGGTCCGGCCGGCCCAGCGGGTCCCCTGGCCAAGCCCCGCCCCGCAGGCCGCAGTGCTGAGCGCCCAGAGCATCGGGGCCCCTTCCTGGGCTTGGTACCCCGTCTATCCCCCCCTTCCCAGTGTGGATGCGAGAGCCTAGATCCCTTATATCCCCGTCCGTGTGGCTCCGGGAGGCCCCGCTGACCTTTAGACAGACTCGGGTATAAGCGTTCCCTTCCGAAGCCTCGGCCCCGAGCCCCCTCCCGTGCACCCCAGGACCAGGGCCTCCTAGTTCGTGTTGGGGGTGGGCAGGCCTGCGGAGGAGGTGATGGGGAAAGGACGCATCTCGCCCCAGTTCGAGCCTACTCAGGCCCCAGATCCGTCCCTGCCTCTGCTGACGAGGGTTCAAACCCCAGCATCCCAACAGCAGAAATGCGGTTGGTAGCACAGCACGTGTTTTTAGTTGTTTTCCCCTGTGGTGTACAACAAAGCATATAAACGGTGGCAGAGGTTTTACAGAACCGAATCTAATGACTCTCTGGTGTAATGTTCGTCCTTTAGGTATCTCTTCAACTGCGGGGAAGGCATCCAGCGACTCATGCAGGAGCACAAGTGAGCCAGCCATTTTCCTGCGGGGTGGGGAATGACTCTGCGGCTTTGAGGCAGGAGGGTTGTTACGGCAGGAGAATGGGTCCCTGGTCCTTCTGTTTTGTCCTGCTCCAGCGCTTTCTTTTTCTTAGGCTGAAGGTGTCTCGTTTGGACAACATATTCCTGACCCGAATGCACTGGTCTAATGTCGGAGGGCTGTGTGGTGAGTATATTCTTTCCCAGGTCAGGGGCTGGGGGGAGGTGTCTGGGATTTTAACCTGCCTGGCCCTTTTTTTGCCCGACTTTGGAATCCAGGGGCTCTGGAATACTTTTTATGCCGGCCCCGTCAGCTGCAGCAGGGAGAATCAAAAGCTGACTCAGAAAAGTAGATTTTAAAGTAGACGCTGCCTGCAGGTGTTAACCATCCACCTCATTTATTGAGTTGCTGGACTGGAGGTGTGGGACAAACTGGAGCGTGTGGGGATGCTGATTGCAGTCAATATATCAGTATTCACCATTGAGACCGTCCCCTCGCTACACACAGATGCCCAGTGTCCAGATTACCCCCTTGTTTATGCCCATCAATTAGAAGGATCGAGATTGTTTTGCCACCAGATTCTGTAAGGTCTGTGGAGCAGGTAGGAGGGAGTGGAGGCTGAACCAGTCTCATTCCCAGAGCTGAGACTCAGGTGAGGCCAGGAAGCACCCAGGGTGCGGAATCTGTGGCCTGCCTCTGACTTGGCATGATTTTGCACCCGAGGTACCTCACCCTAGTATCAGGTCCTGCCCGTTCTGGAGGCATTTGAGTGATGGCCGGTGTCCCTTGTAGGTCTAGCCAGCATCCCTTCTGCTCTACACATGCACAACAAGCAGAAAACCAGCAAGTGGAGTAAGGAGTGCGCCTCCTGGCCGCAACTACGGGTCAGGGTGATGAGAGGTCTGATTTTATTCGTCCCTTTTAGGAATGATTCTTACCTTAAAGGAAACCGGGGTTCCAAAGTGTGTGCTCTCTGGACCTCCACAACTGGTGAGTCTCTCCTGACTCAGCTGTCAAAGCTAAGCCCTCCAGTTCAATGGGAGTAACAAGGGTTTCCAATTTTACAAATCAGCCTTCTGCCCTCCAGAGTTAATTGACGTTGGCATAAATACTTTGCCTTTCGAGTTAAAGACACCTGAGTCCATAAACCTTATTAACTCTGTGACCTTGATTGAGTTACTTTCCTTTCTGGAGCCTCAGTGTCTTCATCTGTGAGATGGTTTGCAGTTGTTAAGGATTAAACGAGGTAACAGGCAAGACACTCATTCTTTATCAGGTGTTTCACGCCATATGGACACAACAGATGTCAGCTTTTATCCTTACTTATTACATTTCAGACATCTTCGTCCCTTCCCAGCCAGCTAAGGACACTGTCGAGAGGTTGTGTACACGTTGTTAGCGTAAGGGTTTGCTTCCCAGGTGCTAGGGTAAAAGGCCAGCCCTGTAAAGTGTGTCCCCAGAATCATGCTGCATGGCCGTCCCTCTGTCTTCTTCTCGTTGGTCTGTCCCTACACCTTCTACTGCCATTGCTTCCCATGTCCAGTCCTGCCCCCCTGTGACCGTCCAGCACTGCGGCCAGAGGGACCCCTCCCAAGCGGAACCGCAGGCGGGTCACTTCATCCTAAAACACTTCAAGGGTCTTTGTTGTACACACAGTGCAAATGCCTTCACGTGACCCACAGGTCCTGTCGGCCCAGGCCCTCGCCGGCCCTGGCATCCGTGCCCTGGTCACCAGGCGGGGCTGCGGGCCGGCTTTTAGCTCTTCACGGAAGCCCCTTCCTGTCTCAGGCCTTCGTCCACGCACCAGTTCCCCTCTTGCCACGCCTGTGTCCTTCTTTCAGGGCTCACCTCAAAGGGTGTTTGCTCAGGAGCTGCCCCTGGCTCTCCAGATGGGTTGGATCCCAGCTCCCCGCGTTTTTCGTATCTGCAGGTCCCTCAGCACCATGGCTGCTGGTTGTCACTTGTATTGTTTCTGTCTCCCCCTGGATTCTTAAGTTCCATGAGGGCAGGGACCCCATCTTTTCACTGCTGACCCCTTGGCATCTAACATGTGGTGGACACTCAGTAAATATTTGTACGAAGGAAGTTCAAAGTACTCTGTGAACTGTGTTTTATGTCGGTACCTTTGATGCCTCTCGTGTACTTGGACGTGTTGCTGTGTCCTCCTGTGCAGCCATAACTGCTCACTTCTTTTTCTTTCTTAGGAAAAGTACCTGGAAGCTATCAAAATATTTTCTGGTCCACTGAAAGGAATAGACCTGGGTATGTCCTTGATTATGACTCATTGCCATTTCTGTCTCATATGTCCCCGTCTCTCAAATCAGAATCCATAGAAGCTGACGAAATTAAACCTTAAAGTCAAACGCTTCATCCACGTGAGATGAATTTTTAAACTATCCCTTGCTGCGCCCTCACCTCCCGCTTCTCCCCAGACACGGGCAGGGGAGGCAGGAGTGAGTTAAAAGCTGCTGCGTGCTGGGTGGGGGTCTCCCTTGGGGCCCCGAGGCTCCGCCCTGGCCCTACAGGTGGTTCTCGTCATCGAGTGGCCTTGGGTCCCTTGTAGTTAGAAGGGCTGTGAGCGGCTGACTGGGCGGGAGGCGCGTGGCCGCTTGATGGGAGGAGGCCTGGCCGATGTGCCGGCAGAGCCCGGTGCGTCTCTGGCTTGTTCTTCTGTAGAAACACTAGTATTTTATTTCAGAATGTGTCCCGGGCCTCGCGATGCCGAGCGTTTGCCTGTGTCTCTCACGTTTAAGTCTCGGCTTCGTGTTTATTTTAGCGGGTTATCGCCTGTGATCGTCGTGTGTCTTCTCCCGTGGCTGACCTAAATATTAGTGGCTGATGACAATATGTTTTCGCCGTTTCCCTAAACACTTCGGTTGACTCAGAAATTCTGGCTTTAGCACAGACTCCCGCCAGAGTCGTGGGCAGCGATGCGGGCTTGATCCTCACGCCTCCCTCGTTCGCTGCTGCAGTCACTGTCCTGTGGTCTTTTCCCCGCAGCGGTGCGACCCCACTCCGCGCCGGAGTACCAGGACGAGACCATGACCGTCTTCCAGGTCCCCATCTACAGTGAGTGTGAGGCTGCGATTCCCAGGAGTGGGAGGACGTGGGTCCGGCGTCAGGAAGGCAGGTGGCAACAGAAACTGCCGATCACTGGCCTGTGTACCCGGCTTTGTGTTCTGAGCACGATTAGGAAGTTTATCCGAGGAGTTCCTGCCCTGAAGGAGCTTATGACCTTGAGGACAGACGCGTTTACCTCGTATGTAACGATCGTGATTGCACTTTGGGGCGTCAGGTAGTCAGGCTGTGCCCTCAGATCTGCCCGTTTATCGCCAGGGATCATTGCCACAGGTGTGGGCGCCCTCCTGGGATGCAAGGGCTTGGAGAGGTGGGCACAGGCGAGCCTTGTTCGTAAGCGGCAGCGGCAGCCCGGCGGGAGTGCGGTTGGCGGTCAGAAGGGCTCGAGGGCCTCCTCAGGCCCCGGGGCCTGATGTGTGGTCCTGACACGGAGACAGGCAGGCTGCAGGGGAGGCACTGCTGCGTCCGTGCCGCCCCGGGGTCTGGCTGACGCTCTGCGTCGGTCTCCCGACTGTGGGCGACGTGCAGGGCCGGCTCCTCGCCCGTCACCTGGTCTGAGCTTGCTGCGTGCAGAGGGGGGCAGACGAGCCCGTACCTCCGGCCGGAGGAGCCCGGGACCCGCTGGGAGACGGGCCTGCGCCGGCCCAGCTCACTCTCCTCGCGTGTCCTCCCCCGGCCGCGCCCCTAGCCTGGCGTGCGCCCCACTCCAGCACGTGGCCCCGTACCCTCCGACACGTGCGAGTGATCAGTGCTGAGCCCACCCGGTGAGCCCGGAAGACCGGGCAGCTCAGAGGGCCGGGCGGGGCGGGGGGTCGCCGAGACCAGCCGCCGTGTGCCCGCCTCTTGGGGCAGGGATTTCTTCCGTTCGCCACACCGCGGCCTGCGGGACCTTAGTTCCCCAACCAGGAATCGGACCCGGGGCCCCATGCAGTGAAAGCATGCAGCCCTAACCGCTGGAGAGCCAGGGGAGTGTTTTTCTGACCTTGACTGAACTGAGTGCCCAGTGGTGCCACGCCTCGTGGCGATGGGGAACCTTGGGCCAAGGTCTGGGCGGAGCGTGATGGCGGTGGATGAACCAGCCGAGTGCGCAGGTGCTCTCTGCTCAGCACGCTCTCGAGTCCCCGCTGCGGTCAGGCTGGGACCTGGGCAGAAACCTCAAGATGAGGAGGATGGGCGTGTAGCCCAGAGCCAGGCGGGGAGGTGGCCAGTAGAGGACAGGCCGGCACGGTGGGCGACCTGGCTGTGAGCTTGCCCTCGGCGTGTGTCACTCGCTCGTTTCCCTTCCCAACCAGGTGAACAGGTGAACGGGAAGCAGCAGCCGGCGCGGAGTGCAGAGAGGCTGAGTCCAGAGCCGTCTCCAGACCCGGGACCGGCAGAAGGGGAGCAGTACCTGGCGGATGGTAATGGCGCGCGGGCAGCGGCGCGCTGGCGGGGGTGCGAGCCCGTCCTAATCCGTTCGCTGCTTCTGCTCTACATTCGAATCTTTGTCATAAGGAAGTTCAGTGTGCAAAACAGACGCTTTTTCTTATCGCGTTAGGATTCAGCTGTGGGGGGCAGGTGAGAAGGTTGTCTTTAAAAGCGGACACATGAAGCTGTAGGGGCCAATCCGCAGCCCTGGGGAGCCCCAAGCTTTGGCTTCAGTTTAACCAGAGGAAGAGCAGGACCTGGCAAATGATTGACTGGGAGGCTTTGTGTTTCTCTTTTTTTTTTTTGGTATAAAGTTACATTGTTTATTTCGTCATCCAGCATAGATCATTAAGTCTTTACGATTCGTTACAGTCTTGGGATTTTTTTTTGAATTCCCATTTCACTTGTAGCAAGTCAGTGTCATCCCCAGATCAAAGTCACTTCGTTATATGTGCACCCATCATATCTGCAGAACCCCACACACCAAGAAGGTGCTCCAGCACTGTCAGCAGTGCAGAGAAGCCACGATGAACTTTTCGTCTCTCGTTAAGGCAGCAGTAATGCAAGTTAATTTTTCCCGAGTGCAGAACCTAACAGCTAAGCAGGCAGAACAGTTACATCAACGAGTGGATTTGCACCTTTTCTTCCAGAATGACAGCCTACTGGGAAACTGGATTAAAATGCCAGGATGAGACGTATCAAACGAATTGGGCTGCTTGAGGATGCTGTTGTCCAGGGGTGGGCAGGGTTGATAAGTTACTGTCTCTGCCTCGAGGCCGTGTCTGTCTGAGGACCGACAAGGGGCTGGCCCTCCGTGCTGTCCTTTTTGGGTGGCTCAGGTGAGGGCTGACACACACGTCGTTTCTGCAGGCCTTGTAGCTTTTGTGTTATTTCCCATATTCCTACATTTGTTTGTAAAACACGTTACAACTTACTTTTCTCCCACATCTCTACTTCTAGGTAAATCTAGGTAAAATGTGTCATTTTTTTAAACATTTCACTTGCCATTTTCTGGTTGGCATTTTGCATTTTTGTTTACTCAGATCTCAACACGAGTAGGGAAAAGAAAAGATCTGCTTGAGGAAAAAATACCAGTGTTTCTTTGACCTTTGTATCCGAACAGTTCCATCCATATAAGTTTGTGTGAAGTCAGGTTAGGTATCAGACGATCACCGATCTGTGGCACCTGGAGACATTGCTATTTACCTTGTGTGGTCGGATTTGTTTCTCCTCAGGTGTTGGCCAGAAAATGCACGGCAGGGACCCCTCCTTGGTCGTAGCTTTTGTCTGTAAGGTAAGCACCTTGCTGGACGTTCTACCTGAACATGTGTCTGGTGACCTAAGGGTTTCCGGTGGTTTGAAGGTAGCAGCTCCTACCGTCACCTGTGTTCAGAGGAAACAGTTACCCTGGTTCCCAGTAAACCACCTATGCTTGTATGTACTTCCAGATTCTCTTCCAGCCAGAGTCAGGCTACAGAGACATGTTTCATATTTGGCTATGAGCCTCTCTCTTGAACTTCAGAAATAGTTGATAAGTTTCTGAAGTTAAAGACTACTTTTTTTTTTTAGGAATTTTTTTTTGTTTGAAGTATAGTTGATTTACAGTGTTCTGTTAATTACTGCTGTATAGCAAAGTGACTCAGTTATACACATATACATTCTTTTTTATATTTTCCATTATGGTTTATCACAGGATATTGAAGATGGTTCCCTGTGCTATGCAGTAGGACCTTGCTGTGTATCCATTCTATATATAATACTTTGCATCTGCTAATCCCAACCTCCCACTCCATCCCTCCCCCGCCCCGCACCCACCACAAGTCTGTTCTCTATGTCTGTGAGTCTGTTTCATAGATAAGTTCGTTTGTGTCATATTTTAGATTCCACATATTAGTGATAGCATATGGTATTTGCCTTTCTCTTTCTGACTTACTTCACTTAGTGTGATAATCTCTAGTTGCATCCAAGTTGCTGCAAATGGCATTATTTCATTCTTTTTCATGGCTGAGTAGTATTCCATTGTATGTATGTACCACATCTTCATTCATTCATCTGTTGATGGACATTTAGGTGGTTTCTGTGTCTCGGCTGCTGTGATCATAGGGGTGCACGTATCTTTTTGAATTAGACTTTTGTCTGGATATATGCCCAGGAGTGGGATTGCTGGATTGTATGGTAATTCTATTTTTGGTTTTCTGAGGAACCTCCATACTGTTTTCCGTAGTGGCTGAACCCATTTACATTTGCACCAACAGTGTAGGAGGATTCCCTTTTCTCCACACCCTCTCCAGCATTTATTTGTAGACTTTTGAATGATGGCCATTCTGACCGGTGTGAGGTGGTAGCTCATTGTAGTTTTGATTTGCATTTCTCTAATAATTAGCAATGTTGAGTGTCTTTTCATGTGCCTATTGGCCAATCTGTATGTCTTCTTTGGAGAAATGTCTGTTTAGGTCTTCTGCCCATTTTTGGATTGGGTTGTTTGGTTTTTCTGGTGTTGAGTTGTATGAGGGTTTGTATATTTTGGAAATTAGCCCTTGTTTGTTGCATTGTTTGCAAATATTTTCTTCCATTCTACAGGTTGTCTTTTCTTTTTGTTTATGGTTTCCTTTGCTGTGCAAAAGCTTGTAAGTTTGATTAAGTCCCATTTGTTTGTTTTTATTTCTGTTGCCTTGGGAGACTGACCAAGAAAACATTGGTAGGGTTTATGTCAGAGAATGTTTTGACTGTGTTCTCTTCTAGGAGTTTTATGGTGTCATGTCTTATGTTTAATTCTTTAAGCCATTTTGAGTTTACTTTTGTGTATGGTGAGAAGGTGTGTTCTAACTTCATTGATTTACATGTGGCTGTCCAACTTTCCCAACACCACTTGCTGAAGAGACTGTTTTTCCCATTGTATATTCTTGCCTCCTTTGTTGAAGATTAATTGGCGGTAGGTGTGTGGGTTTATTTCTGGGCTCTCTCTTTGGTTCCATTGATCCATTTGTCTGTTTTTGTGGCAGTACCATGCTGTTTTGCTTGCTGTAACTTTGTAGTTTTGTCTGAAGTCTGGGGGCGGGTTATGCTTCCTGCTTTGTTGTTTTTCTTCAGGATTGCTCTGGCAATTCTGGATCTTTTGTGGTTCCATATGAATTTTAGGTTTGTTCTACTTTGAAAAATATCATGGGTAATTTGATAGGGATCACATTACATCTGTAGATTGCTTTGGGTAGTATGGCCATTTTAACAATATTAATTTCTCCTATTCAAGAGCATGGGATATCTTTCCATTTCTTTAAATCATCTTCGACTTCCTTTATTAATGTTTTATAGTTCTCAGCATATGTCTTTCACTTCCTTGGCAAGGTTTATTCCTAAGTATTTTATTCTTTGGGTTGTGATTTTAAAAGGTATTATTTTTTTACATTCCCTTTCTGATATTTCATTGTTGATGTAAAGAAATGCAACTGATTTCTGTATGTTAATCTTGTATCCTGCTACCTTGCTGAATTGGTTTATCAGTTCTGGTAGTTTCTGTGTGTAGTCTTTAGTGTTTTCTATATATAGTATCATATTATTTGCAAATAATGACAGGTTTGCCTCTTCCCTTCCAATTTGGATACCTTTAATTTCTTTTTCTTCTTTGATTACTGTGGCTAGGACTTCCAGTACTACGTTGAATAGAAGAGGTGAGAGTGGAACATCCTTGTTCCAGATTTTAGCAGGAAGGCTTTCAGCTTTTCACCATTGAGTATTATGTTGGCTGTGGGTTTGTCATAAATAGCTTTTATTATCTTGAGACGTGGTCCCTCCCTACGCACTTTGATAAGAGTTTTTATCGTGAAATGGATGTTGAATTTTGTCGAATGCTTTTTCTGCATCTATTGAGATGATCGTGTGTTTTTTTGTCTTTTGTTGACGTGGTGTGTATCCCATTGATTTGAGTATGTTGAACCATCCTTGTGAACTTGGGGTGAATCCCACTTGGTCATGGTGTGTGATCTTTTTTGTGTGTTGTTGGGTTCAGTTTGCTAATATTCTGTTGAATTTTTGCATCTATATTCATCAAAGATGTTGGCCTGTAATTATCTTTTTTGGTGTTGTCTTTGTCTGGTTTTGGTATCAGGGTGATGATGGCTTCATAGAATGTCTTTGGGAGTGTTCCCTCCTCTTCAGTTTTTTGGAAGAGTTTGAGAAGGATTAAAGGACTACTTTTTCACAGAAAGCTTTGTTTCCCTTCGGATGAATCAGGCCTTTATCGAGGCTCCTTCACCTCTTTTAGTTTATATCATCTTCCTGTACTTGTTACACTGCTGACGTACTAATTTTGTTTTATTGGAGTATAGTTACTTTACAGTACTGTGTTTCTAGCGTACAGCAAAGTGAATCAGCTATACGTATACATATATCCCCTATTTTTCTGGATTTCCTTGATTTACGTCACCACAGAATTGGGTAGAGTTCCCTGAGCTATACGATAGGTTCTCATTAGTTATCTATTTTATACATAGTATCAATAGTGTTTACATGTCAGTCTCAATATCCCAATTCATCGCCCCCCAACTTGGTAGCCATACATTTCTTCTCTACATCTCTGTGTCTATTTCTGCTTTGTAAATAAGATCGTCTACACCAATTTTTTCAGATTCGACATGTATGCTTTAATATATGATATTTGTTTTTCTCTTTCTGACTTACTTCACTGTTTGACAGTTTTCTAGATCCATCCATATCTCTACAGGTGACCCAATTTTGTTCCTTTTTATGGCTGAGTAATAGTCCATTGTATATATGTACCACATCTTCTTTATCCATTCATCTGTTGATGGACACTTAGGTTGCTTCCAGGTCCTGGCTATTGTAAATAGAGCTGCAGTGAACATTGTGGTGCATGTCTCTCTTTGAATTATGGTTTTCTCAGGGTGTATGCCCAGTAGTGGGATTGCTGGCTCTAGTGGGATTGCTGGGTCATATGGTATTTCTGTTCTTAGTTTTTTAAGGACCCTCCATACTGTTCTCCGTAGTGGCTGTATCAGTTTACATTCCCACCAACAGTGCAGGAGGGTTCCCTTTTCTCCACACCCTCTCCAGCCTTCATTGTTCGTCGACTGTTTGACAGTGGCAGTTCTGACCAGCGTAAGGTGATAACCTCGTTGTTTTGGTTTGCATTTCTCTAATACTTCGCAGTGTTGGACATCTTTTCATGTGGTTTTTTGTAAACGGGGTAAGTAAAACGCACCTCTTGAAACTGGCTTCTCAAGTGTCTGCCCTCTTCTGAATTCTTTTGCGATGCCCTACCTGGGGCATTTCTGGAGGACAGGTGTCTTTCCTTGACAGCCCCACAGGCCTTGTGAGTTTTCAGTGCCCATCAGCATGGGTTTCAAAGCTGTTGTTACGGGAAAGAGCCACAAGGCGGCAGCACTTCTCCATGCTCCACTCTTGTTTTTTCTTTTTCTTTTCTTTTAATTTTCATTTTATATTGGAGTAGAGTTGATTTCTTCCAAGGTTGTGTTTGTTTTAGGCATACAGGAACCTGATTTAGTTACACATTGACGTATATGTATTCTTCCTCGGTTTCTTTTCCCCAAAGTAAGTTCTTACAGTGTGTTCAGTAGCGTTCCCTGTGTTATTCAGTAGGTCCTTTTTGAATATCGACTGAATATAACCAAGCTCCTAAATTATTCCCCCCATCTTTCCTTTTCGATAACCATAAGTTTTCTTAGTCTGAGAGTCTGTTTCTCTTGTAAGTTAGTTGGATTGTACGAATGTGTAGATTGTACCTGTAATTGATATGATGTTTGTCTTTCTCTGACCTACTTCACTGAGTATGATAATCTCTCAGTCCATCCTTGTTGCTGGAAATGGCATTAGTTCATTCTTTTTTTATGGCCGAGTAGTATTCCAGCGCATATATGTACCACATATGCTTCATTTATCTGTCATTGGACGATTTGGGTGCTTCTATGTCTTGACTGTTGTAAATAGTGCTGCCCTGAAAGTAGGGGTGCTTGTATCCTTTCGAATTAGGATTTTCTCCGGATCTAAGCCCAGGACTGGGATTGCTGGATCATATGCTAACTCTACGTTTAGTTTTTTAAGGAACCTCCATGCTGTTCTCCATAGCGGCTGTACCAATTTACATCCCCACCAACGGTGTAGGAGGGTTCTCTCTTCCCCACGCCCTCTCCAGCATTTATTCTTTGTAGACTTTTTTTTGACGATGACACCATTCTGACCGGTGTGAGGTGATACCTCATTGTAATTTTGATTAGCATTTCTTTAATACTGATTGATGTTGAGTATCTTTCCATGTGCTTTTTTATTTTTTAATACAGTGTGTGCATAATTTACCTCTTGAAATTGGCCTGTTGAAAGTCAGCCCCGTTTTGAATTCTTTTCCGATGCTTTACCCCAGGGCATTTCTTGAGGGCAGGTGTCATTCACAGCCCCGCAGGCCTTGTGAAGATCGAGCGCCCCTCAGCACTGGTTTTAAAGTTGTTGTTACGGGAAACGGCCACAAGGCGGCAGCATTTCTCCGTGACCGGCTCTGGGTCCCCGGCAACTAGAGCCTGAGGCAAAGTGCTGTTCCTGGGTTGCCAGTTAGAGGCCAATGGGCCAGAAGAAACGCCCCAGGCTTGTGTCTCGGGACTTCTTCCCCTCACCCCTTCCGGGCCGCCTTCAGCCAGTCCCCACTCCAGCGTCACCGCTCTGCCGGGGTGCTGTCTGTCTGCCGTGGGTAGGTGGGGCGACCCAAAGGAGGCGTGGACTCGGAGCTCTTCCAGCGCGTGGGCTCCACCATCCTTTGGGCACACCCTGCTTGGTTTCGCTGATCATATGGTTTTTATCCTTCCATTTGTTAATAGGAATAAACCCGCCTGGGTCTGGAGAGGGTGCGGGGCTCGTTTGCTGGCATGTCCTCCCTGGCTCCCTTAGCCCTTGGCGGTCCAGCCTTGGGCCCCAAGCCTGCTCGGGCTCCAGGGATGTGACACCAGCTCAGGGCACCAAGGCCTGAGGGGCACAGATTTGGCATTTCTTTTTTTTTCTATTTTAAATTTTATTTTTTATTGGCGCATAGGTGATTTACAGTGTTGCGGGTTTTGTTATCACTGCTGTTTTTTCCTCCGTGTACAGGAACTTGATTTCCTTATACATAGACCTACCTGTGTGCTTTTTCGGGTCCTCTTCCCATATCGGTTATTCCAGAGTGTTGAGTAGGGATCCTTGTGCTGTAGCCTGGGTCCTTGTTGATTATTTTATAAACAGGAGTGTGTATATGTTAACCTCAAGCTGCTCATGTCTCCCTGCCCACCACCTTTCCCTTTCGGTAACCACAGGTTTCTCCTCTGAGTCCGTGAGGCTGTGTCTGTTTTGTGAAGTTCATGTGTATCCACTTTTAGGTTCCACCCATGAGTGGTGTCATAGGATACTTGTCTTTCCCTGTCTCACTACCTTCACTTAGTACGATCACCTCTACCTCCTTCCCTGTGGCTGGAAATGGCATTATTTCATTTTTTTCTTTTTAATGGCTGAGTAATACTCCATTATGTCTATGGACCCCATGTTTTTTTAAAATTACAGCAGAAATATTGCTGAGGATTTGGGGATTGCTTTGTTTTCAAATTAATTTTTCTTGGAGTATGGTTGCTTTCCAATGTGTGCCAGCCTCCACTGCACAGCAAAATGAATCAGCCATACACGTACAGAGATCCCCTCCCTTTTGGACTTCCCTCCCATGTAGGTCGCCACAGTGCATTAGGTAGAGTTCCCTGTGCTATATAGTGTGTTCCCATCAGGTGTCTATTTTAGACATAGTACCAATAATGTGTATGTGTCAATCCCAGTCTCCCAATTCCTCCCACCCCACCCGCTTCCCCCTGATATCCATACATTTGTCCTCTACGTCTGTGTCTCTCTTTCGGCTTTGCAAATAAGATAACTTATACGTTTTTTCTAGATTCCACATATATGCGTTATTATATGACATTTGCTTTTCTCTTTCTGCCTTATTTCACTGTGTATGACACTCTGTAGGTCCATCCACGTCCCTACAAATGACCCAATTTCGTTCCTTTTTATTGCTGAGTGATATTCCGTTGTATATACATACCACATCTTCTTTATCCATTCCTCTCTTGATGGACATTTATGTTGCTTCCATGTCTTTGCTATCGTAAATAGAGCTGCTATGAGCATTGGGGTGCATGTATTTTTTTGAATTATGGTTTTCTCTGGGTATATGCCCAGTAATGGGTAGTTCTATTTTTAGTTTTTTAAGGAAACTCCATGCTGTTTTCCACAGTGGCTGAATCAGTTTGCGTTCCCACCAATAGTGTATTGGAGGTTCCCTTTTCTCCACATACTCTCCAGCGTTTATTGTTTGTAGATTTTTTGATGATGGCCATTCTGACCAGTGTGAGGTCATACCTCATTGTAGTTTTGAATTGCATTTCTCTAATAATTAGTGATGTTGAGCATCTTTTCACGTGCTCGTTGGCCATCTGTTTGCCTTCTTTGGAGAAATGTCTATTTAGGTCTTCTGCCCATTTTTTGATTGGGTTGTTTTTTTTTGATATTGAGCTGTTTGAGCTGCTTGTATATTTTGGAGATTAATCCTTTGTCAGTTACTTTGTCTGCAAATATTTTCTCCCATTCTGAGGGTTGTCCCTTCGTCTTGTTTATGGTTTCCTTTGCTGTGCAAAAGCTTTTAAGTTTCATGAGGTTCCATTTAATGGAACCTAATTTTCATTACTCTAGGGGATGGGTTGAAAAAGATGTTGTTGTGATATATGTCAGAGCGTTCTGTCTGCGTTTTCCTTTAAGAGTTTTATAGTGTCTGGCCTTACATTTAGGTCTTTAATCCATTTTGAGTTTATTTTTGTGTATGGTGTTAGGGAGTGTTCCAATTTCATTCTTTTATGTGTAGCTGTCCAGTTTTCCCAGCACCACTTACTGAAGAGGCTGTCTTTTCTCCATTGTATATATATTTTTTTAAGTTTTAAAAATTTATTTTATTTCTGTTTGGCTGTGTTGGGTCTTCATTCCTGCGCCCGGGCTTTTCTGTAGTTGCGGCGAGCGGGGGCTACTCCTTGTCGTGGTGTGTGGGCTTCCCATTGTGGCGGCTTTTCTTGCCGCGGAGCACGGGCTCTAGGCACGCAGGCTTCAGTAGTTGTGGCTCGCAGGCTCTCTGAAGTCAGGGAGGCTGATTCCTCCAGTTCTGTTTTTCTTTCTCAAGATTGCTTTGGCTGTTGGCGGTCTTTTGTGTTTCCATACAAATTGTAAAAGGTTTTCTTCTAATTCTGTGAAAAATGCCATTGGTAGTTTGACAGGGATTGCATTGAATCTGTAGATCGCTTTGGGTAGTATAGTCATTTCACAATATTGATTCTTCCAATCCAAGCACATGGTATATCTCTATATGTGTTTGTGTCATCTTTGATTTCTTTCATCAGTATCTTAAAGTTTTTGGACCCGGGCTCAAACCTGTGTCCCCTGCATTGCCAGGCAGATTCTTAACCACTGCGCCACCAGGGAAGCCCTCTCGATTGTATGTTTTTGCCTGATTTGTCGTAGTGTATAGTCATTTCACAATATTGATTCTTCCAATCCAAGCACATGGTATATCTCTATATGTGTTTGTGTCATCTTTGATTTCTTTCATCAGTATCTTAAAGTTTTCTGCATACAGGTCTTTTGCCTCCTTAGGTAGGTTTATTCCTAAGTATTTTATTCTTTTTGTTGCAGTAAGTGGGATATTGTTTCCTTAATTTCTCTTTCTGGTCTTTTGTTGTTAGTGTATAGGACTGCAAGAGAGTTCTGTGTATTAATTTGTATCCTGCAACTTTACTAAATTCATTGATGAGTTTTAGTAGTTTGCGGGCATCTTTAGGATTTTCTATATATAGTATCATGTCACCTGCAAACAGTGACAGTTTTACTTCTTCTCTGCCAGTTTGGATTCCTTTTATTTCTTTTTCTTCTCTGAATGACGTGGCTAGGACTTGCAAAGCTATGTTGAATAATAATGACGAGAGTGGGCACCCTTGTCTTGTTCCTGATTTTAGAGGAAATCATTTCAGTTTTTTCACCATTGAGAATAATGTTTGCTGTGGGTTTGTCACATATGGCCTTCATTATGTTGAGGTAGGTTCCCTCTCTGCCCACCTTTTGGAGAGTTTTTATTATACATGGGTGTTGAATTTTGTTGAAAGCTTTTTCTGCATCTATTGAGATGGTCATATGGGTTTTATCCTTCAGTTTGTTAATGTGGTGTATCACATTGATTGATTTGCATATACTGAAGAATCCTTGCATCCCTGGGATAAAATAAATCCCACTTGATCGTGGTGTGTGATCTTTTTTGTGTGTTGTTGGGATTCAGTTTGCTAATATTTTGTTGAGAATTTTTGCATCTATATTCATCAAAGATACTGGCCTGTAATTTTCTTTTTTGGTGTTCTTTGTCTGGTTTTGGTATCGGGTGATGATGGCTTCACAATGTCTGGGAGTGTTCCCTCCTCTTCGATTTTTTGGAAGAGTTTGAGAAGGATCAAAAGACTACTTTTTCATAAAAAGCTTCATTTCCCTTCAAATGAATCAGGCCTTTACTTAGGCTCTTTCAAGTCTGTTTTATATCATCTTACTGTAGTCGTTAAGCTTCTGACATTGGACTAATTTTTTTTTTTCTCTCTCATTTTATTACAACAAAGTGTAACAGTCCAGAAAGGTCACATGACCTTGGTGGGTCGACACTGGACTAGTTTTAATATTGGCTAGCATTCACAGAGGCCCAGATGGGTAAACTGAAGTTGGTCAAATCCTATGAAAATGTTATTACAATCATGTGTTTTTCAGATCTGACTAATTGCCTACTTTTAGTAGGACTTTGCATTAAAATTTTATTTTACTAGAACCTGCAGCAAACAGTTGTCTAATCTCCGGTAAGACTACGTTGCTTTTTCGTGAGCTTTGATTTTTTTTTTTTTTTTTTAAAGCAATATATATGGTTTAAAGTCGACTTGGTAAAGTTGATTTTAAAATACATTTGTAATTGTCATCCATTTGTAAAAAATTTTAACACCAGCAAGTGAACACAGATATGAAAGGTTAGTAGTAATATTAGTTGTTAGTTGTAAGACTGTTGCCAGTATAACTTCTATCAACTTACTTAGATAGTAAAAAGTAATATCTATATCTATAAAAATAGTTTATATCTATTTTACTTAGATATAAAAAGTACTTAACATTTGTAAAAGTTAAGTACTGTTGCCCATAGGCTTGCTACTTCTGTGTGTCTGAATCTTTAGGCAGCAGAATAATTTTCTAGAGCAGTTTACGTGGTAATCTTTTGAGTGGCATCGCATCAGTCCTTCCTGAACAGATCACGTCGAGCATGGTGTGTCCTGTGCGATCAGGGCGCTGTCTGGGGGCAGCTGTCCTGGGAGCCGCGTCGCTGCGGGCTGCGTCCTGGCCTCTGGCTCCTCCCACCTGGTGCTTGCTGCTCCCGCTGTGTCATCCCGCGGCCCCTTTGCCCTTTCCTGAAAATGGGCTGCTTCTCGGCACAGGGTTCAGAAGGCGGTAAAGCAAAGCTAGTTCAAGTTCTGGGAGGTGGGAGAAATAGGCTCTGGGTGCGAGGGTCTGAGAAGCTCTTGTCCGATAGGAGCCTGAGCTTCGGGCAGCCGTCTGCTGCCCTGGGGCCTGTGAGCTGGCGTTGGGTTTTCAGAGGAGAACAACTTTCTCCACGGGTTGAACTGGGCTTGTCGTGGAGGCCCGGGTTTTGCCGGCCTTAGGCCTGACATTCCTGTGAAACATTAGAAACATTTTGCCTCCATTCAGTTTCATCTGGGTCTGTGGTCACCACAGTGCTTGTTAATGTCGTTATCTGAAGGTGTCATCTAAGTTCTGTCATCTTGTATTATGTGCTCACGTTAAGCTGTCATCATTCCTCTAGGATAACGTTTTCCAAGATAGAAAATCCTAGAGTCCTAATAACGCTTTCGGATCCAAACTGGAGACTCAGCCCTAAGAGTAGTGTCCTAAATGCAGGAAGTTAAAAGGAAAAGCAAATAGCTTCTAAAGATCTAAGGAAGAAAATGAAATTCAAATATAAGTCAACCCTGAAAGACGTATTAACATTTTATGCCATTTCTGACTTTTTCCTGTTATTAGGTGTGAAATATGTGGATTTCTAAAACGTTGGGACATGAGTTTTTAAGTACAGAATGATTATGAGGTTTTGTGTTAGGATTATTGGTTTCCCTTTTAACATAATAAGAGAATACTGAGAACTTTTTATCGTAACTTCGTATAAAAGCAACAGCACAGTTTTGCCAAATACATGAAAAGTAGAGGAGAAAAACCATCCACACACTCTACCCTGTCCTTGTCACTGGAATGCCGTGTCACGTGGTGGTTACGTGATCATTTCTGCTAGAACGTGTTCTGGTGACACTCCTTGGGCTGTTACTTGACCTGCGCAGGATGACAAAAGCAACAGTGTTTTCTCCTCCAGGTACTTGGAGGACACGTCTTATGTGATGTGGAAATGGATTGCATTTTATTAGATGTGTAAGGAGTTAATGGGAAATAAAACACCTTGGTTTTAAATCATTCAGCTTTAGTGCTAAACTCAACTGATTTCCAAACGAATGATGAAAACCAAGCTTCTTCATCAGTCACTGGAATTACATGGAGATCTCTTCCTTACAGCTCCACATGAAGAAGGGAAACTTCTTAGTCCTCAAAGCGAAGGAGCTGGGCCTCCCAGTGTGAGTGGCGGGGACAGCTGGGGGGCCTCGCCGGGCTCGCTGAGCTCCCAGAGCCCCGCCCTCACCGAGGCCTCGCCTCTCGTTTCAGCGGAACAGCTGCCATCGCGCCCATCATTGCTGCTGTCAAGGACGGGAAAAGCATCACATTCGAAGGAAGAGAGGTGAGGTGCCCTGTTGCTGCGGTCTCAGCAGTGACAGGCAGGGGCCGGGACGCTGGACAGAGTCACTGCCTGGGTCAGGCCCCGCAGACACCACTTTTGGGGGCACCGAACAGCTTGGATTTCAGCACGTAGCTGAGCGATAAAGTGGGGTCTCTTGTCTAGGCTTCTGCACATCAGCGCTGGCCACGTGGGGCCGTCTCTGGAGGTTGTCTCTTTAGGATTTCGGGGCCTCCTTATAGGATGGATGCTTCCCCTTGTACTTGAGCTCAGGGTGGACCCCATAAGGGTGGAATTCAGACGCGTGGCCCAGGGGAATGAGGTTGTCACGAGATGTGAGGACGTCAGGACCACACGACCTGAGAGAACCGTGCGTGCCATGCCGGGCCGTCTGGCCACTTCAGGTGTGCAATGCCCTCTGCCAGCCGGCGGCCGCCTGTCTGCCTGTCAGCGGAGAGGGCGAGAAGGGCGCAGGTGGTGGTCTTATGTCGGCGCTTCTCTGGAGGGGGTGATGTGGCGTTAGCAGGTGACTCCAGGGCCTGCCCTGGGAGCACATCCTGACCTCAGTGACTTCACAGATTTTGCCTGAAGAGATCTGCACCGCCCCAGACCCCAGGGTCACTTTCGTTGTGGTAGAATGTCCAGACGAAGGATTCATTCAGCCCCTCTGTGAGAATGCCACCTTCAGGAGGTAAGGAGGGGTCTCTGGGCGGAGAGGTGAGAGCCGACACTGCTCGGGAAGGCCGGCCTGGCACTGACCTGTGGCTGCCCCTGCCGAGGCCCGGGCCACCACGGCTCCATGCAGCGCCCTCCCTGGCTGCCCGGCCCCGGATCCGCGTGTCCTGAGTTTGCACCACTTGACCCAACAGAGCCCCCTGCTTCCTTCCTCCCAGTTTCCAAGGAAAAGCCGAAGCCCCCGTGGCCCTGGTGGTCCACATGACCCCAGAGCATGTGCTCCTGGATAGCAGATATCAGCAGTGGATGGAGAGGTAGGAGCCCCGGCGCACGCCAGCCACGGTTCCACCGCCGCCCCTGCCCCCCGCCTGAGCTCTCCCTGGGGTTCCCGCCCTCCCTGGATCCTGGGGGCGTCCCCGCTGTGAAGACCGTCCCCGCTTGCCTGGGGCTGGTTTCCTGAGCTCTGAACAAATCCTGCCTCTGGACCATCCCGTGTGTGTTTCCTAAAGAAGAGTCTTGCAAGGATAAAGCCGCAGCTTCAGTTTATTGAACGTCCGTGACGCGTCAGGCAGCAAACACGCTTCATTTCCCTCTCCCGATCTTGCCGACAACCCACGTTCAGTGACCGGGAGGACGGGTCCTACTCCTGGTTTCGTTGGCCGAGGCCGGCGCCGGGTGGAAGGACTTGCTGGGGTTGGACCTGGGCGCGTGATGACGTGTGGTGACGCTGCCCTCCCCCGCCGGCCCCGGCAGTCCCTCCTCGGCGCCCGGGTCCTCTGCCCCTCAGGGTCTGAGTGCTGACGCCCATCACAGTTTTCCTCTTTCT
Organism: Neophocaena asiaeorientalis asiaeorientalis; assembly: GCF_003031525.2. Lineage (NCBI taxonomy): Eukaryota > Metazoa > Chordata > Mammalia > Artiodactyla > Phocoenidae > Neophocaena > Neophocaena asiaeorientalis. The sequence continues at coordinate 1,817,238 of NW_020172141.1, read as the reverse complement.
CCCCTCGTGCTCCCTGTGCGTCCAAGTCCCCAGCGCTGTACTTGCCCCCGGCTTTCCGGGTGCTCTTCCCCCACACCCAGGGCCTCTGACTTTGTAGAGACGCCGGGCTCGGAGGAGGAGGAGGGGCAGGGCTGCGTCTGGCCACGTAGGGTGACCTCAGTGGACAGGTCGCTCACCCTCTTGAACATTCCCAGTACCTGGCCGCCCCACCCCCGCTGCCGCCCCGTGGGTGGGAGTCTTCCGAGAAGGACACTGCTGATGGTGTGCGCGTCCGTCTTAGGTTCGGGCCCGACACCCAGCACCTGGTCCTGAACGAGCACTGTGAGTCGGTCCACAACCTCCGCAGCCACAAGATCCAGACGCAGCTCAGCCTCATCCACCCCGGCATCTTCCCCCCGCTCGCCAGCCTCCGCCCCCAGGTAGTGGCTCAGCTCGGCCAGTTGCCCGCCCCCCAGGCAGCTGCCCCCCGCGGACCGCGGCTCTGTCTCTTGCAGGAAGGAGGGCTTGCCCCCTGCGTGCCCCTGGTCCGCGGCCAGTGTCTCCTCTGGGGTGGGGGGTGGGGCCCAGGGGTCTGACCTGGGGAGACGGGGGCTGACGGCCGTCCTTTCCTGACAGTTGCCTCTGCTAACAGCCGTGTGTGCGTTGTTTTGGAATGTGGAAAATGAGTGAGCGTAGGGTGAAGAAAGTCAGCCCTAATCCCATCACCCTGACACGGCGATGGTTAACATTTTGCATTTTTTATCTTTGAGTACGTGGGGATGTGTTAAAATACACGTCTACACCGCGGGTTCAGGGCCTGACCCGCTGCCAGTCTTTCCCGCGTCATGATAGGCTTCGTAAGGACACTGTTGCCCGTGTTCCAGATACGGGTGTTGGTGCGTTGGAGGCATTTCCAGCTTTTTGCTGTTGTAACGAGACAAGTGCCTTATATAAAAGTCCTCGAGGAGAACCGTGTTCCCTTAGGGTGACTGTGAGAGGGGTGTTAACGGGTCGGGGGCGGCACTGCCCGAGGCGCCTGGTGAAAGGTGCTGTAGCGTTCACCCCAGCCAGTCACCTGAGAGGTGCTTTCTGCCCTGCATCTTTAACTTTTAAAATCTCACCCCTGAATAACTGGAAGAGTCCTGTGCATGCCGTGGCGTCTGTGTCCGGGCAGACCCCGTTCCGGACCACTGCTGGACACCGGGCACTGTCGCGGTGAACGGTTGGGGCCCTTGAGGGGCCCGCTTCCCTCCCTCAGCCCCGGGGGATGCCCGATGCTAGCGGGTGTAGTGAGCAGAGGTCAGGAGGCTGTGTAGAGTGCCCACACCGTCCCCCCCGCCTCTCAGCTCAAAGCCCCGTCCCGCTTTGAGCTGAGAGGTTCTGAGCAGCCGGAACTGTGAGACCCCCTGAGCTGGGAGAAGGTCTGGCGGGCAGGAGAGCGGAGCTGCCCCAGGCCCCAGTCACTTAGATTTGAAAGCACTTTCTGCAGGCGGTCCCCAGGGATTGAGCTGGCTGTGCAGGGTGGTTGCCTGGGGCCGCACGCTCCCCTGATGCCCTGAGATGCCTTCTTGCAGGGATGCCATCATGACCTGCGACCCTGAGGAATTCATTGCCGAGGCCCTGGAGCTGCCCAATTTCCAGGAGAGCGTGCAGGAGTACAGGAAGACTGTGCAGGACGGCCCGGCCCCAGCGGGTGAGCCAGACTGGGACCAGCCCCTGTGTCTCCTGGCCTCTGCCCTCCTGCAGCTGTTCGCACAGCACTGAGTGGAGGGTCACCATGGCCCCGTCGAGCCCCGTGTACCTGTTGAAGCCACTGCTTCTCTGGCCTCCACTTAAGACCACCAGTGCCGGCCCCCGCCCGGACCGGTTAGGTTGGAGGCTAGGTGACAGTGCCCAGGCTGTCCTGGCGAGGCCCACGTTGAGCTGAGTGCGGCGGGTCTGGGGCCTCCTGTGCCCTGGGCAGGGCTGGCAGTCTAGTCCTGGTGTTGCCGGGGAGGATCCATGGAAGGTTCTGGCCATGGCACTCACCTTGCTGGGCTCTCACCGCCCTGACAGGAAGAGCAGTCTGGGGAACTCTGGGACCTCTTTCTAGTACTTGGTTTTCCCAGTGTTGTGTTCAGCTCACGAATGAGGCGGAGAAACAAGGCTGGACCAGAGAGCGGGTTCAGGTTTAACCCAGCTGGCACCAGGCCGGTGTTTTAAGATGCCCTCCTGGCTGCACGTGCCGTGGGCTTGAGATGGGTTTCTGGTTTGCACGTTAAAGGTCCATTTAGATTACATTCGTAAACGTGCACCCGGGGCCTGTCAGGCTGAGCGGGGCCCCATCTTCAGAATCTAGGCGGCTCTGCCTCTTCTCTGGGGAGCTGGCGCCCCTCGGAGCCACTGCAAAGTGCAGCAGGGCCTGTGCCGGGGGTCCCCAGCCCCAGGAGATAAATGCTGACTTGTAGCATGAAAAGGTGGCCTTTGCTATTTAACACTTAGAGCAACTCTGCTGAAGAAAGGCCCGTGGAATTCCTTCATTCTCCTTCCCAGGCAGCGCCGGGGCCCCTCGCCCCAGGCCCGAGTGTAAGGAGGTCAGACCACCAGCCCCTCCTGGGGAGCTGGACTTAACTCCAGTGCTGGCTCACTTCTGACCCGAAGAAGTGAACAACGTGACGTGTGTCTTTGCACAGAGAAGAGAAGCCGGTATCCAGAAGTGGTCTTCCTCGGAACGGGCTCCGCGATCCCCATGAAGATCCGGAACGTCAGCTCCACCCTCATCAACATCAGGTATTAATGCTGCACACGAGGCGCCCGTCAGTGGGGAGCCCGGGCTTTTCTCAGACCCTGCTCCACTAGGCTAACCTTGAGGTGCAGCCTGTATGTCCCTGGAGGCCCGTCTTGGCTGGGGGCCCGGCGGGGGTGGGGGGCAGGCGGTTTTCGGCCTCCGTAGCTAGCTGGACTGGAGGGAGTCACCCCAGTTGGCCGCCCGTCACGTCTTCAGATGCAAACCACTGACGTGTATCGTGTATGCCGTCGCCCTGCTGAGGGGCCGTCTCGCTGTGTTTCCACGTCCCTCCTGTGAACCAGTGACTGGCCACCTCCTGCACCCCCATCATCGGTGCACCTGCCCCAGGCTGCTCACGGCTGGCGGTGGGGCAGACCCAGGCCAGGACTCACGTCCACCTCTGTGTCACGTGGCCCCTCACTGGTGCCGCTGGGGTGCGGAGCAGCTTCGGGGCTCCTGGGTTTGCCTGGTGGTGTTGGTCCGCAGGGAGGCAGACCGGGGCCGTCTGCGGGAAGCCAGGCTCGTTTTTAAGTTTTGCTTTGTCACCCGGGTGCTGGTGGTAGATGGCTAACAGCCAAATAACGCGTTAAGCGTACTTGGCAGTTGTAAGGGGCACCCCGACAGCAGAAGCGCACGGGTCTGGGACGTGTTTCTCTTGTGACGGAGGAGCTGGCGGGAAGCGGCCCCGGCCTTTCCGGGAGGGCGTTGGTGCAGCCGCTGTCTCCGGGCCGCGCCAGCTAAAGCAGAGCCTCGGGGTCTCCTGGCGGCCACAGCGGCTGTCGCCACGTTCCTTCTCAGTAGAGTCTTGTGGATTTCATGTCCTCACCCTCTCCTTCCGCAGAAACTCCCTTGGGTGCCCAGCATCTGTGTAGTTCTAGGTACGCTCCGTGCACTTCACAGAGCGTCGCGACGGTATTTCGTGTCACGAGGATGGACGTGTGAGACCACCATCCCCTTGACAGCAGCTCCCGCGGGAGGAACTGAGCAGTCCCGGGAGACGGGCACCCAGCCTTGTCCTGCCCTCCTCCCTGAGGGCAAACCATCTCCTCCCAACCATCTCCTCCCATAGCTCCGATGCGTCCCTGCTGCTGGACTGCGGGGAAGGCACCTTCGGGCAGCTGTGCCGCCACTACGGGGACGAAGTAGACCAGCTCCTGGGCACCCTCGCCGCTGTGTTCGTGTCCCACCTGCACGCGGACCACCACACGGTGAGCGGGCTGCCTCCCTCTTCCTGGCTGTGCACCTCCGCCCGGGCCTGGGCTTGCCTGCAAGCCCGGCGCCATGTGCGTCTCACCTCGCCACGCGGCTGCTCGGAGCTGCCCTCGCCCGGAGGCGGGCGGCTGGGTCTGTTAGAGTGCCGGGCACCCAGGGGCCCCAACGCAGGAAGGAGGTCGGGTGTGGACCTGGCTGATCTGTGTCCCTCCTTTTTCCCAGGGCTTGTTGAACATCCTGCTACAGAGGGAGCGGGCTCTGGTGAGTGGTGCAGTACTGGACCGCCCTTTTGTCTTTCTTTGGAATGAGCGCATGCGCACAAACATGCGCACGCGCGCACAGCCGTACCTCGGGCCGCAGCACGCCGTTTTCCCTGCAACGCGCGCCGTGCGCTCGGCGCTCTGATCTCCCCGTTCCAGGTGTCGCTGGGGAAGCCGTGCCACCCGCTGCTCGTAGTGGCCCCCACGCAGCTGCGGGCCTGGCTCCAGCAGTATCATACCCAGTGCCAGCCGCTGCTACACCACGTCAGGTGAGCGCCCGGCCCGGGCCCTGGACGGTGAGCGTGCGAGGCAGGCTCAGACCGCAGGGGGCCGGTGAGGCGGTTCCCACCTCTACACGCTCCTCTGCCTCGACGTGTTTCTCCTCGGCCCGCCTCACGTCTGTTCCCGATCCTAGATCTTTGCTGACACTTCCCCCAGACACAGTTCCGGGGCCGAGTGCCCTCGCTCCCGGCCTCAATGACAGAATTAAATTTTCTTTATCATAGCGATTTGGGGGTCCTCTCCAGTCAGTGACTTGAACTTCTGATTAAATGTTCGTTTTTTAATCTTCTCACAGTATTATTCCTGCCAAATGCCTTCAGAAGGGAGCTGAAGTCTCCAACCCCAAAGTGGAAAAGTTGATTAGTTTGCTGCTGGAAACCTGTGGCTTGGAGGAGGTTAGGGGAGGGCCCGGGCATGGGAGGGCAGGTTGGGGGACAGGGGCCTGTGACGTGGGGAGGAGGGGGCGAGGCGTAGCTGGGCCACGAGCCCATCACCCGCTTCCTCAGTTTCAGACCTGCCTGGTCCGGCACTGCAAGCACGCCTTCGGCTGCGCGCTGGTCCACACGTCCGGCTGGAAGGTGGTCTATTCGGGGGACACCATGCCCTGTGAGGCTCTGGTCCAGATGGGTGAGCAGGGGCAGCTACCTCTGGTCCCCCCGACGATTCTGGCTGTCGTCCTGACTCGCAGCCTCCTCCCAGGGCCCGGGGACAAGTGGGCACCCCAGGCCGGGCGGTATTCTCAGAGGGCCTGTGCTTACGCTCTAGGGAAGGACGCCACCCTCCTGATCCACGAGGCCACCTTGGAAGATGGCCTGGAAGAGGAAGCCGTGGAAAAGACACACAGGTAGCGGAGCCCCCTGAGCCTGCGTCAGCCGGTCCCCGCTCCTCCCCGCTGATGCTGGGCTGGTCTGCTCCCCTCCGGGGGCCCTGGGGGCTTCTGACCCCAGGCAGTTGTCTCCCGAGCCTCTGTCTTTATTTCTGCAGCGCCCTCCAGGCAAGGTTCTGGGGGAGGCGCGGCTCGGGAAAGAACTGGAAATAACGCTGAATAAGTGGGAGGCCGGGGGCGGATCTTGCGCTATTTTAAGGGACGAGCGTGTTGCCCGAAGTCGGTAGCCCCTGCTTTTCTCAGAGGCCCTCACTGGTGGGAGGTCTGAGAGCACAGAGCCTGGGCTCCCCTGGGGGCGGTGGGAAGACCGGCTCGGCAGCAGGGAGCCCCGCCCCCGGGTGTCCGACGGGCAGAGTCTGGGCGGGGGGTCTGCGTGACTCGCTCCCTCCAGCCTCGTGTTGCCCCATCTCTGCAGCACCACCTCCCAGGCCATCGGCGTGGGGATGCGGATGAACGCAGGGTTCATCGTGTTGAACCACTTCAGCCAGCGCTACGCCAAGATCCCGCTCTTCAGCCCCGACTTCAACGAGAAAGTCGGCATTGCCTTCGACCACATGAAGGTGCGGGACCGCTGGGGCGGGGCAGGGCAGGTGGGGTGGGCGGGGCTGAGAGGCCCTCCGTCCACGCGCAGCACGACTGGCATGGGGCCTTCTGGACACAGTCCATTGAGAGCCTCTTGGAGGCCCAGTCAGTGCCCAGAGTGACATCATCTGAGCTTCTGCACAAGCCTGGGAGGCAGTGTCCTCCTCCTGGGTGGTCAAGCTGGGCCTGTCCCCACTGCTGGGCATGGGGGTGCCCGGGTTCTGCCCGGCTGGGCCTGACATGATGGCTGCATCTGCTGATGGGGGCGTGGCCAGTGCCTGGGAGCCGTGATGGCCTCACCCCAGCCTCTGCTTCGTCTTGCTGCGTAGGTCAGCTTGGGGGACCTCCCAACAGTGCCCAAGCTGATGGCGCCGCTGAAGGCCCTGTTTGCTGGGGACCTGGAGGAGATGGCGGAGCGGCGGGAGCGGAGGGAGCTGCGGCAGGTGCGGGCGGCCCTGCTCGCTGGTGGGGATGCGGAGCCCCTGCGGAAACGGGCCTCTGCCGAGCAGCCCCCGAGCCCGCAGAGCAAGAAGGTCAGGGCCCAGTAGCGACGCGGCACTGCGGAGCCGCTGTGCGCTGGAGGCGAGGAGGCCGTCGTCGACTCCGTGCACGTTGTGTCTTCGGTCTGTCACGTGCAGTCAGGGCGCACCGCTGTGCGCTGGAGGCGAGGAGGCCGTCGTCGACTCCGTGCACGTTGTGTCTTCGGTCTGTCACGTGCAGTCAGGGCGCACCGCTGTGCGCTGGAGGCGAGGAGGCCGTCGTCGACTCCGTGCACGTTGTGTCTTCGGTCTGTCACGTGCAGTCAGGGCGCACCCCCTTCTGTACCCAGAGGCGGCTGTGGACGCGAAGCCTCCAGGAAAAGCGTCTCCAAGGACGGAACACAGTGAATTCAGGTCGCGTTTGGAACCCGAGTGCTTTGTCCCTGTGCCACCGCTGGGGACCCAGGGTGCCCGGAAACAGTTTGATCGTGGTGAGGCCTTTTGGGACCTGCCCCCAGGGAGACACCACACCTCAGCAGCCTGGTTTTTTGGCAGAAGTCAAGTTGTGCAGACTCACGGCCGTGGTAGGCCGGGCCCGGCCGTGCAGGGGCTCCGGGGAAACGCAAGCCTTCCCGTTGTTCGGGCGAAAGAGGAGGCCGGTTCCTTGCTTGCCCCTGACGAGAACCACTCACCGCCCTACGGAGTGAGTGCTGAGAAATACCGCGTGGGGTGGCTCCAGCGCCCTCCTTTTTGAGGCTGAACAACACTGAGGTTAGTGTTTGTGTGAAAAGTGAGAGAATTTTTCAAAGAAAGATGCCTAGCATTTGCATATTCTTCCCTCCGGGAGACTAGAGAAGGAGCTTGAAAGTTTCAGGTGCTGGGAGACACAGACCAAGGACTGGACTTGCCGTGCCCTCGGGGTCCCTCCCGAGGCAGCACCTGGCATCAACTCCCGTGGGCCCTTGAGCTTGTTATTAAAACAAGATAGGCCACACTCAGGGATAATAAATCTATTTTAATACCATTACCATTGACGACTGTTTGTACATGTATTTAAAGGTAACTCACTTTCAACCCCCCCGGGCCTCATTACAAATTGGGTACTGAACTGCCCTGCCAGCAAGCGAGCAAAGCCGTTAACGTCGAAAGTCTGCAAACCCCACTGTCGGAGGAGGGTTAGTTTACACTTTCTGTTGGGAAAAATAAGCATTTAAGTTTCTCATTGTACACCTGTACACGGATTTGGATTGAATGGCTCAAATTAAACAAATATAGATTTCATATATACAAATATTATATCCTGTATAGAGGCCTGTCTATTGTAAAAGGAGAAAACTGTAAGGTTGGGCTTCGCATGCATGACCCGAATCTATTTCTCCATCCCTTCATCCCATTTTTTTTGGTCTCCGCGGGCTGGTTTCCCCTTCCTGTCTGAGCTTCGGGTAACAGAGTTATTGCTATTCACCTGGGACCTCCAGAAAGAGGCGACCCCGCATCTTCGTGCCCTGGATGCCCCGATGCTCCTGGGCAGCTTGCACTTAAGCTACACCTAGTGTTGGTGGGGAGGGGGGTGGCCTGGGGAGCTACCTTAGGACCCTCTTTAAAATTCAGAAATAGAAAACCATAAGATAGGAAAGGGAGCTTCAGTCCACGGCGTGGAGAAGTAAAACTGTCAGATGTCGTTTTTAGCCATTCCCTGCAGAGCCCACAGATGAAGGTTCGCCCTCCCCTGCGAAGCAGCAGACCGGTCAAGGCCCCGGGCTTCTCGGCTCCTGTAAGCAAGCCCCCCACCCCGTCCCCATCCCCGCTCTGTACCATCAGGCTGGTCGCACAGGACTCGCCGTGGCCGTCAGCTCAGGTGACAGGCAGCCAGGGTGGACCGGCTGCTGGACCCTCCACGCCCCACCCCGCGGAGGACGTTTCTGAGACACAGGTCCTTGGGTGGACGGGGCTGTCACTTGGCGTGGAGGCTGAAAGGGGGTCAAAATAGGCACAAAGTCGAAAGGCAAAGATCAAACAAAAGGCCAGAGTCCCCACCCGGAGGGAATGCACAAAATCCACGCGGCCGACACCTGCCACACGGGTGTCCGCCATGCTCCAGCCTCGCGGCGGCCATGACAGCACGGAGCCACAGGAACACGCGTGTGGCGGCGCCGCTCAGAGGGCCGTGCTCTCTGACTCCGCCGGGTCCCTCTTCTCAGCCACTGAGCGTCGCCGCACGAGCTCCCGGGGACCGAGGCGCAGCGCCGAGCCCAGCTCCACGTGGATGGAGGGGACGTCCAAGTGGACCAGATCTGGAAGGCGGCAGAGAGAGGCACTGAGGGGGCTGCCCGCCCCCGAGGCGCGGCTGGTGGGCAGGACGGCGCGAGGAGCGGGCAGGGCTTCGGTCATGGAAGGGCCAGCGCGTCTGGGGGCCACCGCGGCACCCACCACATTGCAGGGGCAGGGCAGGGCCGGCCTGCTTTGCCTGTGGACCCAGACGTGCAGATCCTGTCCGTGGGCCAGCTTGCCAAGCCGGGCCATGTGACACACCCATAAAAGAAGGATGCTCCTGGCCGGGTCTCGGTGACACCTTCTGGGGAATTTCAGGGCTGCCTTTAGTTCCCTAAAGTCTGTGGGGCTAGGGTTACAGGCTGGGGAAGACAGCCTTCCCCCAAGTGTGTGAATGAGTGTGGGGGGGGGTACCGCACTGAAGACCACGAATGGTACCCTTGGGGTGGCTGGTGGAGGCAGGGCGGGGTCCCCCCTCAAGACCCCAGAAGTAAGGGGAGCAAACTGCTCCCTGACTGTGGGCACCCTGCCACCCTGGCACTACGGAAACCACTCACCTCCAGTTACACCCCTACTGGGGGCACTTAAGGGTCACTTCCTGGGAGATGCTCAGGAGGAAGGTCCCTGAGGCAACAGGCTCGGCGTCTGTCCAGACCTCGGCTGGCAGCTCAGTGCAGGCCAGGCCACGGGGCTGCAGGGCCTGGAGGGGCGGCTGCCCCCAGGCGGGCACCGGACAGCCGCTCCCTGAGTCCTTGGGGGCCGCAGGGGGCTAAGGGGACCCTGGCATCCTTTGCTCAGGCCTGTTCCTCCCTCCCAGGCCTGCTCAGCCTCTGGCCTCCACACAGCCTCGCTGTCCCCGGGCAGCACACCGTCCCCGGACCCAGGACCGAGGACATGCAGCTGGACGGGGAGCGGCCCTGGGCCAGATGGGGTGGGGCACCCCGGTTTCTGCAAAGCGAACATGCCGCCCAAGGAGGACCACCGCAAGCGGACAGACATTCAGACACTGTCCTCAAAGACACACAAACATGGACGCTCTGGGACAAAGGTCCTTCTCTCTCCACGAGCCCCCAAACGGTACCCCCGCCTGACCGAGCAGAGCCTGGGGGTCTGCCGGTGCCTCACCACCGGCCTGGAAGGGCAGCACAAGCCCCGGGGCTTGGATTCTGGATTCAAAGTTCCGTCCCTGTGGCCAGGGGAGCGTAACCCCGGGCGGTTTCCTACCCTGTCTGGGCCTCAGCAGTGGCTGGGGGGATAACAGGCGGGAAGGTGCCTGCAGGTGAAGGATGTGCAGCCCTGAGGCGAGCTGCCCAGCTGCCATCCTGGCCGCTCCCTTGGACACCTGAGCCAGAAGGCGACTCAGGTAGCCTAAGCTTGGGGCGGGGAGAAGGCCCACTGGCTGCCGGGAAAGGGGAGGCCTGTCTCTGTGTCAGAGGCCCCAGAAGGGCCCATCCCGGGGCCCGTGTGGGTGCCGGACGCCCTGGAGCTGTGGCTGTCAGGGGTCTGCAGGCCGCAGCTCAGCAGCTTCCCTGGGGGGACTGGGGGGGACCCTCCCCTGCTTTGCTCTGGCTGCCCCTTTCTGACTCCGGCTTCCTTACTGTTCTTGCCTTAGTTTTCCTTTTGAGCATCTACTTACAGGAGGAGGAGACCAGGCAGAGACTGGCAGCAAAGGCTCTCAGAGTATTTCATTGAGTGGGACAGAAAAGCCCTGGCTGGCTCTATACACTGGGGAAAAACAGCTCGGTAAATTCTAGAACGAACACTATGGACTCTTCAGGACTTGCCAACCGTCCTAGCCGGAGCTCAGGCTCCAGGCCCCGCGGTGGAGGATGCAGCCATGGCAGCAGGCGGGTCCTGTCCCCGGGGCCCTTCCCTGAACCAGGGGTGCACATGCACCTCCCCGACACTGGGCACCTGTCGGTAGCAGGTCAGCCAGTGACACAAGGACACACGGGATGAGGGACAGGGCTGTCACCCCCTCAATCTAAACCAAAATGGGCGGGGGGAGCAGCTGGGATTAGGTGACTGGCCAGAGAAGGGGAGGGAGACCTGTTTCTCCCCCATCTCCTCCCTCAGAAAAGAAAGGAGGAGGCCACTGAGCCTCAAGGCCGCAGAGGCTGCCGTGCAGGTCGGGGTGCATGCAGAGCGCGGGGCTGCGGCCTGGCTGCGAGCGGAGGGGCGAGGCCGGGACCGCTTACCCTGGAATCCCCCTCACGTATCCACAACTGCGGCCCCCGTGTCACACAGCTGCGAGGACACAGCGACAGGATTCAGAGAAAGGAATAAATACGATGAGACGAATGGAACACGGACCACGCCCAGCCTCACAGTCAGACGGACCACAGTAAACCACCACCGACCATGCGGCTCAGACCCCCGCCCGCCCTGCGGGACTACGGGCCAGGCTGCCGCCGCCAGAGGACGTCGGGACAGGACAGACGGGGCACGAGATGACTGCTAAAGGGCAGTAGCTCTGAGCCGGGCAGGAGGGAAGGGGGCCGTCACACCTCCCCTGGGCCCCTCCCATCCATCAAGGGCTCCTCTAGAACCACCAGCGGGAAGTGGTGCTCACTGGTTAGAACTTTTCCTGAGCTTTCTATAAGCCCTCAGGGTGGATGGAGCAACTGGACCTGCACCGTTTATCGCAGCAAAGGTAAAGCAGCCGCATCACCGGACGGCCTCTCGGCACGTGTGTGCCTCTGCCCCACCGCGCATGCGCGCCGGGCCGGCCCTTCCTGCGCAGCGAGGCGCAAAGCCCGCAGGCTCACCTCCAGCTGATCGAGGGGAAAACGGCGCGCCTGGAGAGGGACGTGGCGGCAAAAGCTCGACCCGTTAGAAGTCCCAGGGCACCCGGGACCGAGGGCCAAACTGCTCTCGAGAGAGAGAGAGTGTGTGTGTATCTGGTGTGCATGTGTGTGTGGTGTACATGTGTGTATGTGGGGGGTGTGTGTGTGTTATGCTTACACACTGTCCTGGAGGAAAACAGCTCGTCTTTGACTTTAAATTTAAAGCAAAACTAAGTTTAGTCCTCGTGGGCTTCTCCAACCAGGGGGCAGCATCTTTTCTGAAACTGACCCCTTTCTAAACACGTATTGCTAGAAAAACAGTTTTCTCAAAAGGCTTCTTTAGCGGAGAGGGAAAAAACAGCCTCTGCTCTGCCATCACAATCCAGCCACCCTGTAAGAGCCCCTCCAAGGACGCAGGGTGCTCAGCCCCCAGGTGAAGAGTAGGACCAGAACCCTGGGCTGGCGGGTGTTCAGCTGGGAGAAATCTCCCAGGGAGCCTCCCCACCCCCACCCCCGCAGGACAACCGGCCACCAGGGCTTTCCACGGCCTCACGGGGGCTTCTAAGGAGACCAGCCCGGGTGCCACACGCGTGGCACAGCAGGGCCATCCCTGGCAAGCAGGGTGCGCTAAGGCTCACGGAGACGCTGCGCGCGCGGCGGTTACCTGTGGACATGCTCTCCCCGGGGGACACACCGTCCAGCGCGGGTTGCTCAGCAGACTGCGGGCTGGAGGCTGTGAGGCTGACGGCGGGTGGCTCGGGGGGCGGCAGTGTGGGCCTCTGCCGGGGCTTCGGGGTGGGCCGCGACTTGCTGAGAGCGCCCACGAAGCCGGAGGGGGAGGCCAGCGGGGGCGTCGCGGCCGCCGGGGAGAGCTGGCCCGAGGCCAGGGAGTACCCCGGGGGGCAGCTCAGTCCGTAGGGTGATGGGGTGCTGGGGGGCGTGGGCGACAGGCTGAGTGGGGACGGCTGGCCGGCAGGCGTCTCAGGCAGGGACCCCGGCTGGCCAAAGGGGACCTTGGGCGGAATGGGTGCCAGCTTCTTGGAAACTGAAAGAGGAAGCATAGAACACGGGGTTCAGTGACACCCATCATCCCTGTGGCTGTCAGCAAGCTCCCCCCCTCGCCTCCACCCCCAGCTCCTGCCAAGCTGAGAGCAGCCAACACCGTTCCTTAAAATTCACCTAGAACTGCATATCCGCCCATCTGTTCACTAATTTCTCCTCCTCTCCCCTGGATTCCTGCTGTGATCAGCACACCACCCCCCCACCCCCCCCAAGCCAAACAGGAGAACACATTTCCCATGCCCAGGCCGTGGCTGAGTTCCCAGGGTCCTCCCATCACTTCAAAGTGGTGCACCTAACAGGGGGGCTCCGAGGAGGGAGGAGTCTGGGACGCAGCGTCCGGGACGGGACAACTAGAGATCGGCTTGCGGCAGTGGACCCTGGACAGAGCAACCGTCCTCGGGGTCGGAAGCTCTGACTTTTGGCTGAACCTGCCCAATGGCTCTGGGATCCCGTAACAGTGACCTATGACCAAGTCCTCTGGCCACAGAGGCCCAGAGCCTCCATCACGCTGCCTGTCTTGCCCTGTGCTTCCCCTCAGTCCTGTGGACTTGCCTCAGAAGTGTTTTCCCTTCATGAGCCCTGCGTGTAGACGTGTACAGACCTGCATTGTTTGTTCTAAGTGCGTCACCGCCTTCATTCCCCTCTTTTTATTTACTTAGTCATGCTAAAGGGTGACAAACACATTATGCCTTTAAATGGAAAGGAACTGGCAAGGATGACAAATTCTAATATTTACAAGATCCCTTGGTGGACAAATGTCTCGAGAAAGCGACCACTCATCTCTCAGATTGAGGGCTGGCTGTGGGTAGCACTTACTCTCGAGGAAACTGTCTTTTTAAGCCCTCAAGGAGGCATCGTTTTCCCCCCTACGCCCCACCCCGCCGACGGAACAGAATCTATTCCAACGATGTCGCGTGCACCCCCCTGGCTCCTTGGTGCGGAAAAGTAAGGGTCCCGCTCTCCTGAGTCCCATCAACTTGGGTTCAAATTCCTATCCCGTCTCACCTGCTGCAAGCTGGGGGATTTTATTTAAACCTCTTGTATGGCCTTCCCTGGTGGCACAGTGGTTGAGAATCTGTTTGCCAATGCACGGGACACAGGCTCGAGCCCTGGTCCGGGAAGATCCCACATGCTGTGGAGCAACTCAGCCCACGCACCGCAACTACTGAGCCTGTGCTCTACAGCCCACGAGCCACAACTACTGAGTCTGCGTTCCACAACTACTGAAGCCTGCATGCCTAGAGCCCGTGCTCCGCAACGAGAAGCCACCGCAATGAGAAGCCCGCGCACCGCAACGGAGAGTAGCCCCTGCTCGCTGCAACTAGAGAGAGCCCGCACGCAGCAAAGAAGACCCAACACAGCCAAAATAAATTTTTAAAAAATAATAAATAAATAAACATTTTGTATGCACTGGAAAGAATCACATTTCCTCCACAGTACTGTAACCATTACATGGGATCACGTATGTCAAGCACCACGCAGTCATGACTTAAAACCACTTTTCAGCCCTACTGGCTGATGCAGGCATTACGTGCTTCTCATCCAGTGGAGACTCTAGGGGTCAGTGCTTGAACACAGGGAGCCGGAAGACGGGGGATGCAGTGACATCACCGTGGTGTCTGTGGTGACATTTACCACCCCAGGCAGGGACAGGCCTAGGTCATGATGTAAGACTGTAGGCACACCGTCAAAAGACTGAGGGGGTACAGAACAAAACTCAGTGTGCCACTTGTGGGCAATGGTGTGCCTTTCAAATGATGGTGCCGAGCTGCTGAACGTCCCCTGGGAAACCCCTGCCTGGGTCCAATGGGCTGTGAAGAACGAGAGGGCCAATGTCCCACTGACTTTGGGGAGCCGCGTGGCCTGGAGCCCCGACCCCACTGGACAGAAGAACAGCCTAGTCATCACCCTGCCCTGCACAGCTCGGGGAGGGTTAAAAGCCGTGTAAACTAAGACAGCCAGAGAATTCGATCAGGACCGCAAGACAAATGTGTTATTGCTGGCTAAAGCCCTGGCACGCTCAAATCCCTCCACTGCCACTTTGGCCAACCCCCTGTGTTGCAAGGTGCCCTCACATGACCCTCGGTGTCCTGAGCTCACCACAGGCGGTCCAGCAACAACACCCTTGTACTACGGTTCCACGTTCACCTGTCTGCAGAGGCCATGTCTGCTGCTCTGTTAGAGCCTCGGGGCTCTCTACACATAGCAGAGGCTCAACAAACATTTGTAGGGCGTACAAGGGATGAATGGGGGTGAGTAGGATGGAAGGGCTGGGTGAGGGCAGGCTCGGATGATGGGCTCACACAGCAGCCCGCAGCCGGGAGGGGCCCTGTGTCAGGATAAGGAAAACCAGCCCAGTCCCACATCCCGGAGCTAAAGGCACACCTAGAAGCCGGACAGGCCTGAACTGAGAACAAATCAGACAACGTGCTGTTTTAAGCACCTTACAGACTTCGTCATGACAGAAGGTGAAAAAAAAGGTGGCTCTGATTAACACACGTTCCATGCAGCCCCCATTTATGAAATATCACCATGGAGCATGTCTCGGCTTTGGGGAATCCTTTCAGGGAGAATAACGGGGCCTTCTGCAGTGGGTTTCAGTGGCAGAAATCTGGGGTGGGCAGCTCATGGGCCAGTGGACAAATGCTCAGGCCTCCACTAAAGAAATATCAAAGGGCAGGCCTCCTGCAGAAACAGTCTCAATTCCGCCTCTGTGTCCCCTTCTACAAATAATCCAGGGGTAGGCAGCTGGGCTGGACCCCAGCTGGGGCAGGGGGCTCCTGGGGAAGACTCCACACTGCATTTTAAGTGGTGGTGGGAAGCCTGGCAGAGTCGATGAAGACACGTGTCACCCTGGGTGATGATTCTGCAGAAAGGTCCTGGTGGACGGGAAGCAGAGCCCCGTGTCTGCCCCCCACCACACCCCCGAGCCCACTGTTCAAATGAGTAAACCGAGGAATAACGATGCAACGGCCCCTCTTGGGGTTGGCTAACTTCCCAAAGCTCTCAGGTGCAGTACTTTTTCATGAAACCAGTTGCTAAATCTCCGTGAGAATGCAGGGAAATGTTTCCAGGCGGTGTGACAGCTCTCTGGCCCGAGCCCCCCAAGCCCCCACGAGCCGGCGGCAGTGACATACCCTTCCGGAGGGTGTGAGGACTCTGGTCTGCGGGCAGCTGGCTGGGGCTGGCGCCCGGCTGCATCCCGGGCTGCATCGCTGCACTGGGCGTCCCCTGGCTGGAACCTGGACTTCCTTTCTGCCCAGATCCTGGAGAGAGTTCCTTGCTTTTAGAAGTGCTGAAACACAGGACAAAAGACAGCCCCTGAACTCAGGTAACTTCAGCATCAGCGCTGTGAACTGAACACATGTTCCTCTAGGCAGGTATGGTCCTCTCAGCCCTTCTGAAAGCCTTCCAAGATGCCCACGGAGGTGACCGTCCTCTCTTGGGGCTCTGAGGGCCTGGGTTCCACCTTCATCCCCGTGTGGCACCCGTGGCCAGCTCCCTCTCCTGGCCTCTGCTCTCTCTCCAGCAGGAGACCATCCCAGCAAGTCTCCTATTTGTCCATTTCCTCCACCAACCAGCAGCCGCTGCTTCCTGCTGACTCCCTCTCCCCTCCCACATCCCTCAAACGAAACTGAAGCCCATGAGTCCCAGCCAGAGCTGGCGACCCCTCGTCCTCTCCAGTGGAGCCATCAGCAACCACGCCATCCAGGGTCACTACCCTCCCGCCCCCCAACTCTGATTGTCACTTCCCCATTTCTCAGGGAAAATACCTTCTACTCATTAAAAAAAACAACAACAAAAAACCCTGCAATCCCTTCGCTTAGGGGGTTTGTGTGTGTGTGTGTGTGTGTGTCTGTGTGTCTCTGTGTGTGTGTGCACGCACGTGTACATGCGAAGACTGGCTTGAGAGGTTCGGCTTCCCAGAGTCTCTGGAGTGTTTTCAGCGGTGGCCGTGGAGGGATACTGCACACCCTAACAGAACGCACAGTGCCTCTGAGTGAAGGAACTTTCCCGCTTCTCTGAACTGCTGCTTTAGGACAGACAGAAACAAACGGCAAAGCAGCCTCCTGTGCAATCCCCACTCCTAGAATCTCCTCTGACCACGTCCCTTTCAAGGAAGGGCCAGGGATGGCCTCCTTCCCCCGCGCCCCGGGTACCAACGACCACATGCCGTGACGTGCGCCTTGATGGCTCAGACTGCGTTTTTCATCTTTGGAGTGACAAGGGCTGCCCTGCATAAAAGTTCATAGAACTAGCGCTGGAATGAGTGCGCTTCCCGTCTTCCTTCTTCCTCCGCAAGAACGAGATGCAGTCACACCACAGGCTGCAAAGATCCCCAGGCCCAGCGTGACCACGGCACCTCCATTCTTTACCTGATTTGCACCCATTTTAGCAGTAAAATGGTCCCTACGCGTCTAAAGGTAGAGGAGAGGAAGGGAGAAACACTGAAATTCTAAATTTCAAAATAGGGAAGCTGTAATAGCATAGGAGGGGGACACAGGGAGCTGGGGACTCAGATTCCTCGCCTGGCCGTAGCAAGCTGCCACCTTACCCGTGTGCCTGGGATGCTGTTCTGGGAAAGCCTGGCTTCCATCTGATGAAAATCCAGGGGTCTGTGAATGCCTTACCTGCTGCAGAAGCCAAACCAGGATGCTTAGGAAAGGGGGTAAATGACCAACTCCAAGAGGCTTTGAGTGGGTGCGGCAAACCCAGACCAGCACTGTGGTCTGTGCACCGCAGGCCAGGCTGACCCAGGCTGGGGGGGTTTGGTGGGGGGAGGACGACAGCGCCCTGCTTACCTGATCCGCTCAGCCCCGGGCTGGAGGCCGAGGCCGGAGGGAGAGAGCGCGGGCACCGCGGGGCCGTCGGGGGGCTGCTCCGGGAGGGGTGACGGCAAGGGCGGGGCGAGCTCCGCGGATGGGGCTGGGGGCTGCATGGTGGGCGGGGCGCAGGACGCCTTCCGGCCGGCCGAGGAGCCTCTTCGAGCCACCCACGACGTGTCCATGACCCTCACGCCCATGCTGGCCAGGGACAGAGAGACCCAGGCTTAGCCGCGCGCGCCGGGCGCCGGGGTTCCCGCCCCCACCAAGCGCCCCGCAGCGCAGCCTGAGCATCTCCTGGACCAGGGAAGCGAGACAGCTGCCAGCCGTGCTCCGCGGACAGAGGTGCTTGAGCACCCCGGCGGCTCCGGGCGGGGCTCCCACCAGCGGCCCGGGCACCGCTGGCCTTAGGACCACTGCCTGCCCAACGAGCTCCCCAGAATCCAAGCTTCCCTCAGAGCAGAGAGCGGCCTCACTGGGGGGCACCCACTCCTCCCAAGTGGGAGGTGGAGGTGGGCGGGACAGCGAGGGAGGGGCAGCCTCAGACCACAACAGGGCACCAGCCAGCAGGGGACATCTAAACATCCATCTTTCTTCTTTTTGCCACTTGGGGATAGAGAGCACGGGACAGACTCGGGACTCCTGCACCAGCCCCAGGGTGCTGGCTGAGCTACAACCTCCGCAGGGTCTACACAGCAGGGAAGGGCTGAACATGCCTCTGGTCAGTCTCCACCCCGACTCCATTTTAACGAGGGGAAGACAGACAGCTTTGAGTAAATCGGCCAAAGCAACCAGCCATACACATTCACCCCCTTGCAGAGCTCCCTAAGGCATAGCTCGCTTAGTGGTCAGAGACTGAGCGTGGCCTCGTAGCTACCCAAGGATACCGTACCTTTGGATTTTCCTAAGGCTGCAGGGACAGAAACATACAGATATTAGTGTGGAAAAAACTGCGCCCTCCTTGGGACACACAGCTTGTCCCTGTCAAGGTCTGTCTTGTCTCTTGTGTCTGTCAAGGCTAAGCCTGGGGCTTTTACTGAAATTGTTTCAGTTTAGCTGGTCTTTCTAGTTAAAGTGACTTTTCTGTTTGTACAGGTGAAAAATCATCCTACCCCTGCAGGGGAATAAAGAGAGAAGCCAAAGAGCTCACACTGGTCAGGAATAAGGGAGGAAAACAAATCCATGGAAGCGGCAGTCCGCTCTCTTCTCAGTTAATGATTTAGAAGGTGGTTAATGCCTTCCTCGGGTCTAGGAGGTAACTGGTTCCACGGTACGCAGTCGAGGCCTTCACTGACTAAGGCCAGAGCCAATCCTTCCAGTATTAAGGGAGACACGGACATTCACGCAGGGTGAACACCAGCCAGCACCGGTCTCCCCTGCATACATGCACAGAGGGTCGTACTCACACCCACGCTGGTCAGAAGCAAAGAGCTATTACACCATGACATTCTAGCCACCTCACAGAGGGGCAGCAAGATTCACAGAAAAGGTCCACGTTTGGGGATCGGCTGTAGCAGGTGGGATATGGGTCCTGTAAGGAAATGTGCGGGGACGGACTCTCCGTGAGGCGCACAGAGAACAATGCTACAGCCGCGCACATAGGGGACGGACGGCTTCTGACACACTTTCCCCTGGGGGCGGGGACCCAGAGACCCTCCCTTCCTGTCGAGTGTCACTGTTAATATTTCTCATCTCCAAGGCATTTTGGGGGCGTTCAGTCTCTCTCCAGGACCCACCTTGCAAGTCATCTTGCTTCTGAGGATCCCCCACCAATAAACAAGCACCTTCTATACGAGATCCAATCACCCCTAGAGGCCACTCAAAACTCTGGGACAGAGTCTGACTGCGTCCCCCGGTATTTAAAGTGGGCTGCAGGGGGGTATCAAACTATGCCCCTTGGGCTTCCAAGTTTATCAGGCTGAAAAAGAGCAAACAGCTTAACATTCCACTTGGGGAAGCAAACTGATACCACTTAGCTGCAGTGTCGGCAAGGAGGGCGGGATTTATCCCGTGGTGACCAACAGAAGCCCTAGAGGCTGGAGGTCTCGCGCTGTGCTCTCTTCCTTACCCTATTCGCTCTCACTTAGGAAGACCTTCCCCATCTGGGATGAGAGGCGTGGGCTCTGGGATCAGGGCTGGGGGGGGACACCTTCTATTTCCAAACACACCTTCCAGCACTGGTGACCCCAGACACCAGGCTCCCTGGTGATCTTCTCCTGGCTTACCCAGGGGAGGGCATGGTCGGGGGGCGGGGGGGAGGACCAACGAGACCCGCTAAATATCATCCATCGGCAAAGCACCAGCAACCAACAGTCCAGAGGAGAAATGCACACCCCTGCTTTTATAAAGAGACGGCTGTGCCAACTGTGATCACCACTCTCCCAGCGGAAGTGACTTTCACATGGGAAGCCGCGTCCTCTGCGTCCAGGAAACACACATCAAAGGTTCACTGACATTTTCAAGAGGCAATAAAAACCTTCTTTTTCTTTTTCAAGTCTTTGTATAGACATACACTTTTATTTCACTTGGGTAAATATCTAGGGATAGAATGGCTGCATCACATGGTGGGTCCATGTTTAACTTTTGCAGAAACTGCTGAACTGCTTTCCCAAGTGGTTGTTCTATTTTACAGTCCCGCCAGTATTCTATGAGCGTCCTAGTTCCTTCAGACAAAAGGCAAGAAAAATCTTTACAGAGCGAATCGATCACAGCGGTAACAGCAAGACGCTCAGAGGCCTCAAAGCATATTACCTTCAGAAGCCAATGAAGATTTGCTTGGAAGGTTGGTAGATGTGTGTCTGAACGTCTAGCTAGGACTCCATCCAAAGACAAAAAATTACAAAATTGCCTGGCATGCTGCCGAGAGGGGGGAGCTATTCAGAGGTGGAAGAATACAACCAGGTTATGTAAGCAGGTCGCAAGTTTCTGCTCATTGTTTTATCACATAAAGAAGCAACAGCCGCCAGGATCAAAGAACTTGCGTGCTATTTAAAAATAACCGGGACTTCCCTGGTGGCGCAGTGGTTAAGAATCCGCCTGCCAGTGCAGGGGACACGGGTTCGAGCCCTGGTCCGGGAAGATCCCACATGCCACGGAGCAACTAAGCCCACGCGCCACAACTACTGAGCCCACGCGCCACAACTACTGAAGCCCGCGCGCCTAGAGCCCGTTCTCCGCAACGAGAAGCCACTGCAGTGAGAAGCCCGCGGCCCGCAACGAAGAGTAGCCCCTGCTCGCCACAACGAGAGAAAGCCCGCGCGCAGCAACGAAGACCCAACACAGCCTAAATAAATAAATAAATAAATAATAAAATAAAATAAAAATGACCAAGTTCAATCAATCAGAAACAACCAACTCCCTCAGAAGTCACTGCACAGGTACCCACATCTCGTATATGTCAAAGATTTCCCACGGCCACTGCTTCCGGTGAAAACGAGAGGAACTTGGTTTTCGGATCCCTTTATGGCTGAATCAAGGGAGAAGCGAGAAACCAGAGGCCAGGAAGAACCCCTGAGAAGCAAAGGGTTTGGAAATCAATAAGCAGAAGGCAGGGGCACGTGGCAGAGTCCAGGAGGGCACCTGGGCAGAGCTTCCCTTCTGGACTTCCTGGGTCTTCTAAAGAGGGAGCCAGGTGATGGGAGGCGAGCGCCTGCAGCATGGGGGGAGCTGACCCTGAGACACGTGGCTCCCTTTAGGGTAAGGTGACAAGGGGCAGGGAATTCAGGCTTCTCATGCCTGCTTGCCCTCAGGATTAACACAGGGCAGCTGGCAAACCCGTACCTTGGCGAGGCAGCCCCGCTGAAGCCTACTTCACCCTGCTTCACTCCTCCCAGTCTACAGGGACCTCCCGTTTGCAGGGAACTTACCCTAAGCTGCACTTTGTATTTTTCCATGAGAGACTGTATCATGGAACAGGTCTCCTTGATTCAGGAAACGGAATGGCATTCCTGTTTTAAAGTCTGTAACCTGGCAGGCCACACAGGGAAAAGAGAAGATCTAGGACCTTAAAAATTAGGAGAAAAAGGCCTGCCCCAGGAAAAAAAAAAAAATTCTGAAAGTTGGAGATTCCAGCATAAGAACAGGTATCTACAGAGAGAACACATGTATTACTGAGAACAGAAGTTTGCTGTGGACCATTCCAGGTGATGAGCTGTCAGGAGTTAGTGGTTGCTTTCTGTTTTTCTTTTGGCCCCTGTAGGGTTGACATCTGTCATGCTGTTTTTATTTTATTCATTTTTGGCTGTGCTATGCGGCACGTGGGATCTCAGTTCCCTGACCAGGGATTGAACCCGTGCCCCCTGCAGTGGAAGCGCGGAGTCCTAACCACTGGACCGCCAGGGAAGCCCCCTGTCATGCTGTTTTTGAATCCTGGTCAGGAACAGTCCTAACCAGAGATGTCAGCCAACGTATGGCTTTGAGGTATTCAAGTCTACAGAGATCGGAAAGGTTGAGATTTTTGTTCTAGAGATCAGTTACACTTGGGAAAGACCCACCAAGAGAAAGGAGGAAAGGAAATCTGGTATCTCCCCAATAACCCACAGAAGCTTTGGGAGTTCCCGCACCGTTTAGGGTGAACGTGGAGGTCGGGGAGCAGTGGCAGGACGGGTGCCAAGGTGAATAATGAATAGGAAGGATCCTAAAAATCCTGGCTTAGCCTTGTCTGCAGTCCCCCAGGAAGGCCAAAATCCGGTATTTCCAGCTCCTCTAGGGATAATTCCTCTCCTAAATGCATAACAACAAAGTTTCTTCACCTCCCCAGTACAAATAAAACCTGGGGTCACCTGGCAACACTTCACAGACCTGGTCTCAACATCCACAGATGTGTAAATCCTGGAAATGTGGAAGCAGAGGTAGGGCCTGGGCCAAGAATGCACCTCCCAAAGGCCCAGCTGACCAATCCAACCCCCACATATGAGTCAAGGTTTCCCCTGGTTCCCAGAACTTTCTAGGTAAGCTTGTTTTACCCCAGGTTCGGGCTCTCTCTGAAGTAACATTCCTACACCCCCTATCCACGACATAAACCCCTTTCAGGGTGGCTGTCCTTTGAAGGCTCTCCATCCTTCCGCTAGGTCTGCAGAAGATCTCAATACCCACAACTGAAAAAGAAACAAGTCCCTTGGAACACGAGTTCTGACTGTCTCGTGACAACAGGCTTTGTGATCTAATAAACTTGGGAAATGATGCCACAGCCCCTTGTGAAGATGCATGGCACGTCACAGCGCGTAAAAGACCCTGAGAAGTCATACACTCAAGAAAGCGGTTTCGACGTGTTGAATCCTGTGTTTCAGGAACACAAGAGACCCCAGATTTCCCTCTCCTCGCCTCCTGCCCCAACAGAACCTAGCATTAGTGGAACTAGCGTTCCACAGAGCACCGTTCAGATCGCTCCCGAACTTCTCGATCACACGTGCTTACTCCAAATTACAGAACGTCCAGGCTAAGGTCCGGGGGCAGGGGCGCTGGCGAGACAAGACCCCTGCAGAGCAGTTTCAAGCACCGGCTGAGGACGAGTCACGCACTAAACTGAGCTCTGAGGGAGGCCGCTAGCCCTGGTGTAAATATCCTCGTGGATTCGGAGGCTGCTGTCGGCTGGCCCTGGTGGAGGCCCCCTAAGGATGAGAACGCAAGTGAACTGGCTACAGGCCCATCAGGTTTCAGGACAGGAAAGAGCAGCTGCACCGAGCTGCACGGGGACAGCACGTTAGTATCCTTTTTTATTTTTTATTTTAAAGCTTGTTCTGATTATCTTTAGTTGCATAACAAACCACCCTCGAAATTCATTGATCCGGGCCACAAATCCACAATTCTGGGAGAGTTTGGCAGGGACAGATTGACTGGTCTGCACAGCACTAGCTGAGGTGGTCTGACTTGTGTAGTTCTAGCCTCTGCGTACCCCTGAAAACCCTCTGGTGGTAAGGCCCCAGCAGCATCTGGAAAGCTGCCTGCAGCCCCTGGGGCCCCAGTGGGATGGCAGTCTGTCCACGGAAATCCCAACGACCCCTGGCTCTTTATACTAAGAAGACCACGCTGTAGGGCCCAGTGGAAGTCGAACGCCCTGAGATTCCACAGTGATAACTTTCTCATAGAGGTCATCTGGATGGCTTTTCAGAGGGGACTGGGAACCAGGGTGGAGCCCACCTCTGATGCAGAAACACTTGGGACCAAAGGACCAGAACTGCCCCTCCAGGGCATCCCCCCGCCCCCACCGCAAGAGACACTTCACACAGGAACTGAGTCGCTTAAAACTGAGTTTTAAAAACAAATTCCAATGCATTTACTAGGTCTCTCGCTCTTCTCTCTGCATCTCTGTCTCTCTCCCCCGAGGCAAAGATCAGATTCTAAGTATGCTCTTTTTTTTTTTTTTTATAGATTGGTGAAATCTCCCCCTACTCCCTTTAACTTCTAAGAATTTCCAGCTTTTCTTTCCCCACCGGACAGAATACAATGAACAACAGCGCAGAGCAGAGAAACACCCTGCACCCGCCTCTCACGGGAAGGGTCTCTGGTGGGAAAGGGAACGAGCAGGGACACTGGACCTTGCGAATACTCCCCATCGACACAGGACACAGGTGTGGGTCTCCAAGGTCGACTCCCACTCAGAAGAGAAGAGGGGTGGGAAGTAAGACTCACGTACCTCCACAGTTCTGGGTTTTCCAACCTTTCCTCTGTAGGACACATTAGCCGATGACTCAAGCCCACGTATGTGGGTGCCAGGGCTGAGCTGACACCTCCCACGAATCAGCTGTGCTCGTCAGGAAACCTGTTATGCCCATTTGACTTCTTATGGGAATCACATCATCCAACTACATATTATGTGAACTGATTTAATGTGGGTGCAAGAGGGTCATTCCTATGCGAATTAAGCTGGGCGCATTTATGAGTCTCGTGACAACCGCATCAAAGCAGGTGTAGGTGTCGATCACGAAAGACGGAAAAACAACCCTCAGAAACTTACAAGGATTTTACACCCAGATTGCTTCAAGGTTTAGGTTTTCAATCTGTTTTAAAGAGACTGAAACTGGGAATGTTAAACTACACACGGCAGGTGTTACTGATGCAGGAATGTTGCTGAGGGGTGCAGACGAGCAGACCCAGCATCAGAATAAAACCGCTGAAGATTTGAGAATGGATGTACGTTTGCAAATTTTGAGTCAAAATAAAGTGTTTAGTATCTTTTTTTTTTTCAGGGTCCCCTTCTGACCCACTTTTTTTTTCTTTTGATGAGAACTCATCAATACTGATCACAGCTGTCAGGTCGGAAGGCCGCACTTACTTCCGTCCTGAAGGGTGGGAAGCGAGCCTAGGCACCCCGAATAGCACGGATGGAGGCATCAAGAATGAACTGACATGCTAACAGACACAACCCACTCCAACTGCTGCTGGTAACTGCAGCCTTCCTGTCATCCCATGTGAATCAACCCCTCCATCCCACAACCCCCAACGCTGAGACAGGGATGCTAGTTCATACCCATCCTTTTTGTAAAACTCCAGCATCATGTTATCCGTGGCAACGCTGAGGGGCCGGCGGGCCTGCTCGGGCTGGCGCCGGTCGGCGGGGTCCACGTCCGGGGAGGGCATCGAGCTGTAGTTGGCATTGTGGTTCACATGCACAGGACTCCCGTAATTGCCCGTGATGTTGAACTCTATCTCTGCGGGGAAGACAGAATGGGTGCACATGGTCTGTGGGTCAGCCACAGCCTTCCTGGGCAGGAGGGAGATAGCAGAGACGGCCGCTTCTTTATGTGTCACCCCTGAAAATCTTGTCCCATGGTTCAGTGTTAGATCATCTATTGATATTAATTCATCTTAATATAATTCGTCCTATTACCAGGTGAACACATATGCTCACCTAGCGTGTAATACGATGGGCATTTAATAAAGCATTTTTCATCTGTGATTCACAAAACAAATTTAGCCAAATAGGAACAGATGGGTACTTTCTTTTTGAAAAAGGCAAAATAATCTATCTCAAACCTTATGTGTAAAAGTGAAATGCCAGAGCAGTCTAAATCATATCAGGAAAAAGAGCAAAGCCCACTCTCAACACTGTTATTTGACACTACTGAAGAAGTGCTAGCCAATGCAATTAGTCAAGAAAAGAAAATAACAGGCAATATGATCATCTGTAGATGATGATGATGTCTTTCTGGAAAACCAAAGAGAAAAAGAAATTTTAAAGGATTAGAAATAGAAAGAGATCTAAGACTGTGGGCTATCAAACGGATTCTAGTCTCATCCTTTCCTGGTCACAGCCTATTTATGTGCCATGACAATGAATGAGCACAGAACTTACAGAATTATGCCTTTAACTCCTACTTCCTATATTTCTTTATCCTGATTTCCCATCCTCACCCGACTGTGTCATCAATTGAACTCTTATTTCAGAGCTGTCACAGTCAAAACACATGAAGCCAAAAGACAATCAAACTTCTTTAATGTTAGATCAGCACTAAGTGATTACGTCTGATGAACGGAGCAGAGAATTATTAATATTATATCCCCACATGAGTTAATAGTTCGTGGTTGCACAGCCAAAAGCATACCCTTAATATTTACTAAACATAAGGCACAGTACTTTTTATAAAAGCTAACACTGAATTGAATGTAACAACTGCTGTCTGTCTCTTCAAAGCTGTCACCACTGCGAGTCATTCCCTTATCCAATGGTGCTTCCACGCTAAGAACATTTATGAAACTCCATCTTAGCGAGCTGTCTTGAGAGCTTCATTTTGAACGAGGTACAAAAAAAGGATCTTGTTGTCTCTGAGCCCCATCTTTACATGCCAAGGGCAACTCCAAGGACACAGCCTAGCGCAATGAACGGATGGCACCCAGGTGATCCCTAAGCCCGGAATAAAAGTTCATGTTCATCTCCAAGCCACTCTCTCACTTTGTCCCAGCTTACCCTTCCCCCTCCCCGTGTCCTCAAGTCCATTCTCTAGTACTACCAAACGTAAAATAGATAGCTATCGGCAAGCAGCCGCATAGCAGAGGGAGATCAGCTTGGTGCTTTGTGACCACCTAGAGGGGTGGGATAGGGAGGGTGGGAGAGAGGGGGATGTAAGAGGGAGGAGATATGGGGATAGATGTATATGTATAGCTGATTCACTTTGTTATACAGCAGAAACTAACACACCATTGTAAAGCAATTATACTCCAATAAAGATGTTAAAAAAATATATGGAAAGGAGGCATGACTATTGCCAAAAAAAAAGAAAAAAGTTCATGTTCACCTCAAATCCAGGTTCATCCTCTGCATCTACAGAGCATAACATCTCTTTTTTTCTGCTTCAGCATTTCATGATTGACAGATTTAAAGAAACTATGGTGTAGAGGTTAGACCAATAAAATCTGAGGGCATGGTTAGCACAGCACCTTCAGGCCAGAATTTCCCTTGACCAGGGATGATAGTAAGAAGCTGCCATGACTCGACCCCATTCCTGAGTGGTGTTATGTGAGTGTGTGCCCACACGTGTGTGTGTGTACATGTGTGCAAGTGTGCTTGTGTGTAGGAGGATTAAAAACAAACCAATTACACACACACCTTTGGCCAGTGGTACTCAAAGGTTTCAGAGGTTCGGAACTCACAGCAACACTCCCATTTTCCACAGAAGCCCACTCCCACACCGGGATGCTGTCACGTACCCCCGGGGAAGAACCAGTCTGCGTGCTGGATGATGGGCTCGATGACCCCGACGATCTGCAGTGAGACTGTGGTCATCATCTCCGTGATGTTCCTGTGAGCACAGGACAGAGCGGGGCAGGGCGAGGTGAGCGGCCAAGGCAGGGAAGGGGCCCTGGACCAGAAGTCCGAGAGCAAGCATCCTCTCAGGAAGGACACTTCACCTTTCTGAACCTCTCTCCCTCTCTACGGAATGCAGATACCCCAGAAGTCCTCCCTACAGGAGACGAGCAAGTAACATACTCAAAATCGCAAAGTATGAGGCACCTTTCGGTGCGAGGTATGATTCTCATAACTGCCGGGTTCATCCTTTTCCCAGCTCTGTTCTCCCTTTTGAGACAGCCCTCTGTCCCACAGATGCTGGGACGTGTGCTCTTCACAGGGGGCCAGGAAGAGCCTGCCGTGCCTAGTGCTGACTCAGATGAGCTCAGAGAAGACCCTAACTGCAGGCCTAGCTCGGAGTCTACCAACAGGAAAGATCTGAAGATTGCCGGGTCTCCTCCTGAGCCTAAAGAAGGAGCAGGCCAAGACAGACATACGACCTGACACATACATGAGGCTGGTGGATAGCCGGGGCCCTGGCCATCCTGCCCAGGCCCCACCTGCCCGCAACGTGACCCACACACCCCTTCCTCCCTGGACTCACCCTTCCGCTTGTGGCCACAGCAAGTTGGGTCCTAATACAATTGCCATGTTACTGGGAGTCATCTTGTTGACATCTTGATATTCTGAGAGTTTGGATAAAAACTTGATCAAGTATCTGAAAGGAAGTGAGAAGGGCCAGGTTTAACAAGGGCTCAAAACCAGCCGTGGTCCCTCAGCGTCGGGTGGAGACTTCTCTTACTGATAACAAGATTCATACATCCTACAATATAATCAAGACGTGTCATGCGTCAGGACACGAGAATGCTCCAAAAACAGACGGACTCAGCTCTCACTCAGCTGTCGACACTTGCTTCGATTAACCCTGGCCAGAAAAATTCTCCATCTTTCCTTTTGACCCACAGCACGATGACTGAAAGTCCTTCCTTCTTTTCAAACTGCTGTCACCTGTCATCCTCCCTGTGTGAAGAGGTGAGAAGCAGTTTGGTGGGGACATTTACGTGCTAGGGGTGGCGTCCCCTGGGGTTAACCTCAGTGGGGCTCTGAGAGCCAATGAAGAAAAAGTTAAACCTAGACTTAGCATGTGGCCCAGCAATTCCACTCCTAGAGAAATATGTCCACACGCAAATGTGGACACA
Source organism: Neophocaena asiaeorientalis asiaeorientalis (assembly GCF_003031525.2). Taxonomy (NCBI): domain Eukaryota; kingdom Metazoa; phylum Chordata; class Mammalia; order Artiodactyla; family Phocoenidae; genus Neophocaena; species Neophocaena asiaeorientalis. Next base: position 1,788,926 of record NW_020172141.1, on the reverse strand, counting down.
AATGTTCCCAGCAGCATTACTCATCACAGCCAAAAAGGGGAGACCAGCCACATGTCCATTAAGGGATGAACAGACGAATCAAATGCAGTCCATCCAGACAAGAGGACACTACTCAGCCCTAATAAGGAATGAAATACTGACACATGCTACCACACGGATGAATCTCAGAAGCATAACGCCAAGTGAAAGAAGCCAGACTTGGAGACCCCACGTTGAATGGTTCCATCTCTATGAAGTGCCCAGCACAGGCAAACAGACACAGAACGCAGATGAGTGTTTGCAGAAGACTGGCTGGGCAGAAACGGGGAATGACTGCTACTGGGCACGGAGTTTCTCTTTGGGGTGATGAAAATGTTCTAAAATTAGACAGTGGCGATAGCTGCACAGCTCTACAGATTTACGAAAAGCCACTCGGTTGTACGCTTTAAAAGGGCACAATGGTATATGAGTTGTATTTCAATAAAGCTATTATTTAAAAAAAAATCAGTAAGTGAGCTGTGCAGAAACGAAGCATAAAAAGAGCCCTCACAGACCACACCAAACCTGCCGGGCCGCACGGAGGCCCCGGCCTCTGTTACACGGGCGGCGGGTCCAGTCCCGTTCTGCCTGCACAACAGTGAAGTGGCTCCTTCAGGAATTGCTGACTTACCTACTGCCCACGGAGCAGAAGGACCCCAGAGGCCCCTAAAGCTGCCAGTGGGCCACCTCTACCCACAGCCTCTCCCGCCACGTCATACCCTCCAAGAGGCCACACATGCCTGGACCAGGACGTGGGACCTGAGCTCAGTCAACCCACAGGCTGGCCAGTGGCCTAGCAACACTTGAAGAGTCATACCCATCTGATTCTTGCTGTTGGGATTTTGTTTTTCAATTTTGTATACATAAATTGACCAATTTAAGCATTTTAAAGTGTAAAACTCAGTAGCGTTAAATATTTTCATACTGTGATGCAACCATCGCCACTACCCATCTCCAGAATTTTCCATCACCCCAAACTAAAACCCTGCACCCATTAAATGACAGACCACCTGCTGCTCCACCCCCTCAAAGCCCCTGGCAACCACCATTCTACTTTCTGTCTCCATGAATTGACTATGCTATGTACCTCTTACGAGTAGAACTGTTCAATATTTGTCCTTTTGTGTTTGGCTTCCCTCGGTTACCGTAAAGCCTTCAAGGTTCATCCATGCTGTAGCAAGAATTAGAATGTCCTTCCTTGTGAAGGCTGAGTATCGCACTGTATGTGTACTTTGTTTACGCATTTATCCATCACCGGACATTCGGGCTGTTCCCACCTCTTGGCTATTGTGAATCACGCTGCCATTGACATAGGTGTACAAAATCAAGTCCCTACTTTCAGAATCTTTTGGGAATACGTCCAGAAGTGGAATTGCTGGGTCGTACAGGAATTCTATGTTTAAGTCATGGAAAGTCGCTCCTGGGGTTTTTAACAGGAAAACAGAAATCATCAGGCAGATGGCAGCAGCAGCTGAAGCTGAAAATCTGCATCTAAGGAAGTACCCAGGAGAGGGGCAGGGCCAGGGGCAATGCTGGCACAGACAACGTGATGAGGAAGCAGGAAGTGAAATCCTGGCGGTAGCAAGAAAAGTAAGAGACAGACTCGTGGGAAATTGCTGCTGAAAGGTGGAAACCACAGAACATTCTCCCAGCCTCTTCTTCCTGCAGCCTAGCTCCAGGACACACCTGCCAAGTCCAGCTCGGGGTCTGGTCAGCTTCTCCGCAGTGTCCACGGGCACCCATCTTTGCAATAAACCCCCGATATCTGGAAACAGCCTGTATTCATCTTTGCTCCTTGCAAATCAAAGAACTTAACTGCATTAGCCAACAGCTGGCCAGGTAGCCTGCAAAGTCTCATAGTCCCTTTTAGTCTGTTTCCTCACGTGCAAAATGGTAATTCACAGCCTCCCAGGGCTGCCTGAGGTTGAAAAGAGACCCTGCATGTTAACCATGCTTTGGACACCATATAACACCATGCCTGCCAGTGACCATGCCTTTTGGCCCGGAAACACGTGTCTGAGGCTTAAATAACCTTGACCCAGTGTCTCCAGGGTCCACTCACCGGATGTTGTTGTAATTGGCCTTGGGCAATTTCTCACACGCATTCCACAGAGCCTGGAGCCTCGTGTCCTGCTCCTGGATGCTGGGAAATTAACAGGAAAAGCCATTGGTTGAGCACGAATCGATGAAGTCCCACCATGATTCATATTCACCAGCCATCGAAATATTTGAGAAAAAGGAACCAGCCGTTGTTAGTGATCGTATCCGTAAACTATTATCATTCATATGTTTGTTTCTTATTATTTCCCCCTCTAAGGTCTCTTTCTGTCTTGCCTGGGCTATTTGAACAAAACTTCCCCTACACAGGTCACATGGCCCAGGTGAATGGGTGCCGGGGCAGCAGGTGAGGGAGGAGGGCAGAGGCCAGACACCTGGCCTCTGGAGTGGGCGGGGCCGTGGTGTCATCAGGGCGATTCTGTCACAGCAACAGGACACCAGAAACAGGTCAACCCCACTTTCACACCACGGTGGCAGCTGACTGGCCTGTTCCACGGGTATTAGTTAATGCACATTAAGTGTCTTGTCATCTGGCACATAACAGATGCTCAATAAACACCTTCTGAACAAGTAAATTACATGAACTCATACAGACATAAGAACATCTGACCCTTGAAGACATAACTCAGAGATGGATAATTTCCATGACCAAAGGATTCTCTACTCTACAAAAAGATGTGCTCTAAAGGTTTCTTTATTGATAAACCCTGTAAGGATTAAAAGAAACTACTTATAGGACTACATTTTTAAATTTACTTTTCATGAAAACCTACATCAAGGCTGACACTGTTAGGAAGGCCTTATGTTCAAAGAACCTTTTCTCGAGAAAAACTAAAAAGCAAATGCCAACAGGGAGGCTCAGCTCAGACCCCTTGACCCGGGGCCCAAGGCAGGGCAGTGGCCATCGCTGGGTCCCCAGAAGTCCTCCCTCCCATCCTGACCCAGGCAAGAAAATCTCCCTTTTCCACTCCTCAGCCCTTGAAAGGGCAGATTCTGCCAAGACCTTCCCTTCAATAAAAATCAGCACCCACGTACTGAGGGCTGGGAATCAGGATGCAATCAGAGGAGACGGTTGCCTCCCCCGCCCTGCCCCACCAGCCCAGCTCACAACCTAACCAGCTACACAAACACAGCCTCGAACCCGTAGATCAGTTCTCCGCAGAGAAAGAACACAGGGGATGGGACGGATCTGGACTGCCAGCTGCTTGACGTCTGGGTGCCAGGAAGACGGGCCCAAAGAGTCCGAAGGAGCCCACCAGGCAAAGGTTTCGGGGGAACAGTCGCGTGGGAGGGGATGGCCAGCACGAAGAGGGAGAAAGCCTGGGAGTGACGGGAGCCTTGGGCCTTCCTGCCGCCTCTAGTAGGCCTGGCTCAGCCTCTGGGCTGCTCCGTGCTTCCTGCATGGAAACGCTCAGCACACGTGACCAGCCAAGTCCCAGGCCACCCCGCCTGGCAGATCCCTCACTACTGCTCCTGCTGTCTCCCGCCAGTCCCCGCCCCGACTCCTGGATGGCCCGGCCAGAGGCAGAGCTTCCCTGAAGGCCAATCCCCCGTTAGGGTGAGTGTGGCTCTCTGGTGAGATTCAGCTTCACCAAAGGTCAATGGTTATCAACCCAGTAGCCTCGGGAGCTCTGAAACAAAGAGAATGAAACCAGAATCTCTGAAAAGGAGGTGCAGGCATTGAACCCAGGTATCCTTTAAAGCTTCGCAGGGGACTGGTGCACACGGAGGGTTGAAGGTGGCTGTCCTGGGCAAAATTACCTTCGTTAGAGACTGCGGCCTCGGGGTGGCCGCCACCACCATGCCCAGAATCTTCACGCACAACATGCATCTCCTCCGGGGGCAGAAAGAAGCCTTTGCTTTCCCTGGGTTCAAAGACCTGAGCTCTTCGAGGCATCCGCTCACCCCTATTTCCTAATGGAGCCCAGCTTTGTAAATCATCGGGAACGGTCTCTCTCTGATCCCGAAGCACCCGGCTGCCCTCTCCTCCTCCAGCTTGGTGTCATCAAGACCACCCACACATTCAGCAAATAAAAGGGGCAGCGTCCATCAAAAGATACATCCTCACTCGTCATCATGCCCAGGACCCCCGTGTCATTCTAGAGAGGCGTGGAGTGCCGCTAAGCACGTGGGCTCCGGAGCCGGACTCCTTGGACTCAAATCCTCGTCCTGTCACTTATCAGACGGTAAGTAACCTGCCACGAACACCTGCTCTGTGACTCGACTGCCTTATCTATAAAATAGGGAAGACAGCACAACCCCCTTCATAGGGTTGTTGTGAAAATCAGATGAGTTAAAAACAAACACTGAGCTTAGAACGATGACAAGCCTCTAATAAACACTCAACAAATGGCATCACCTGTGATTAGTATCCTCGTGGGCTCTAAAACTCACTTTCCACCATGAGATGTAGGAATACCAGGCAGTCAGCCAGCCTTTTAAAATGCATCATCTCTATTCTACCTTGGATAAAAAACCAGAGGTGTGCTCGGTAACCGGAGCGGGCTTTTTCTAGCTCTGCACACGCCTGCCTGGCTTCACTTCCAGGTCAGCTGGCTTCTCTTGCAGCCCCAGTTCTTACGGAAGCACACACGCACTCCAGCATCCTGTTGGAGCAGCTCAGCTGGCTGCTTTTCACTACTAAACCCCATGATTAGAGACCCCCAGAAGTCATCCTTTCATGGGCACCGAGCTCAGTCCTCCCACGAAATGTTCCTCTCCCTCCTGTATCTTTTTCTCCTGGACCACCTCCACCCTCATCTCTCCGAGCCTCTCTCTGGTGCCCATTCTCCTGTGTCCTCCCTAGCCGTGTCCATTTACTCAGTAAAAACTGATTCCTCCAAACAGTAGCATGTACTAAAGTCAGCTCTTACTTAGGGCAGAAGAAAATACATAATACAATCCCAACCACGAATCAAGTGAGGAAGGAAGCAAGGAATCCCATGCTTCGGAGCTACACGGGTGACATGGCTGGGGCGTCGCCTGCTGAGCACCAGCCCCCCCGATCTCCATACCCCCATCTTCCCGATGCACGACCAGGGTCTGGGCCTCGTTCCTGCCACCTCCCTGCTGAGGCCCCCGCTCCAGGCTCACCTTCAGGAAAGTGGGGATGGTGTCCACTGCCCGGACATTGTATTTTGATGTTAGTTATTCGTTAGTTGTTAATATTTTTTACCTATTACAGATGAGGGTAAAGACCCCTGTCACCACTCCCTTGTCCTGCTCTGCTCTCTGGAAGGAGTCATCCCCATCCGCCAGTGTGAGCCTTTCCAGAACCTTCTTTTATGTAGTTACACATTTATAGAGGCACTCCTAAAATTGTATCGTTTTGAGTGTGTTTTTTGTATTTCTTCTTTTTAAAACAACAGACTATCCTGTGAGTCCCTGTTAACTTTAGTTCACTCAAAATTAAATCTTCGTACCTCTACACATGAGCAGGAATAGCTCTACCCGTTTTTCGAAGTGCTGCCGGGCATGTGAGAGTGTAGCTATACCGTATTTTGTTCGGTCATTCCCTTCTGCTATTCAAGGTGACCGCACGACCAACACCCTGGTACACACCTCTCCGGGCACACGTACAAGCCTTTCCCCGTGACACATACCAAGAGAGGGATTCGCTGGATCCCAGGTGGCATGCTTTCACAATTTCAATAAAGACTCCCAAATAAACCACAACCCAGAAGACACCCCGAAACGTGCTGTACTCACTTGGAAGCCTGAATCCACTCATCATAGAGCTCAAAAGTCATCAGAGGTTCTGGCAGCTCCCGGAGGTAAGATTTCAAAGCTCCTGGACATGAACACCATATGGTCCGTGAGCCACTGGGACACGGCAGAGACACATGCTACCGGCCAGCGCCATCATGGGGGCCACGTCTGGGGACGGTTCCCCGACCCATGTGACAAGGTCACACAGCGGCTGCCGCGTGACCGGATCCGAGGCTCTGGCGGGGCCGTGGGCCCTGGGCTGGTGATCACACTGGCCTCCCCCCTCATGTTTCCCACCCTCGCCCCTTCCCCTGGCACGTGGGGGATGGGAAGGCCTCCCTTCAAGGGCCACAGCCACCAGGGCTCAAGCGGGGTCCTGAGTGGACATGCCTGGAGCATGCTGGGAAGCCCGTGGCTTGAGTGGCCCCGACACGTGGCCGCACACCCTCCACGCCCACCCCTTCCCCGGAGCCCCCCCAGTTGCGAGGCCCACCTGCAATGGCGTGGGGATCTGCCGAGCACTCCTGCACGTCCACCACGCAGCAGTCCAGGGCAGCCTTCAGCTTCTTCAGCTTGGAGGCAGATGGGGCTACTCGGAAGAGGCCCTGCCGACAGGACAGGGGGTCACAGGACAGCCTGAACCTCCAAGGCACAAAAGCAAAACGGACAGGCAGGGATTTTTCCCCAGTGGCCCAGTGGTTAGGAATCCGCCTGCCAATGCAGGGGACACGGGTTCGAGCCCTGGTCCGGGAGGATCCCACATGCTGCAGAGCAGCTAAGCCCGTGCGCCACAACTACTGAGACTGCGCTCTAGAGCCCGCGATCCACAACTACTGAGCCCATGAGCCACAACTACTGAAGCCCACGCGCCTAGAGCCCGTGCTCCGCAACAGAGAGAAGCCACCACAATGAGAAGCCCACACACCACAACAAAGAGTAGCCCCCGCTCAACGCAAGTAGAGAAAGCCCACGCACAGCAACAAAGACCCAACACAGCCAACTAATAAATAAATAAATAAAATTAATTAATTAATTAAAAACCTGACAGGCAGTCTACCCACCCCATTCCTCCATGATCAAATAGGTGCATCCTTCTCGTCACCGTTTATCAATATTGGAGCGGCAGGACCCAAGCCTCGCCCACAGCTGTGTCCCCAGCGCCTAGTACAGGGTGACCCAGCGTTCTGGTTCAGTACGCATTTGTTGGATAAATGGACCCTGGGCACTTTGACTTCCTGTTCTTGTGTATTTAAGATACATTTTGGAAAAACAAAAACACTAATTTGAAAAGATACATGCACCCCCATGTCCACAGCAGCCTTCTTTACAATTGCCAAGATAGGGAAGCAAACTAAGTGTCCATCAACAGATGAATGGATAAAGAAGATGCGGTGTATATATACAATGGAATATTACTCAGCTGTAAAAAGGAATGAAACTGTGTCATTTGCAGCAACATAGATGGACTTGGAGGGTATTATGCTAAGTGAAATAAGTCAGACAGAGAAAGACAAATACTGTATGATATCACTTATATGTGGGATCTAAAAAATACAACAAACTAGTGAAGATAAAAAAGAAGCAGACTCAACACATACAGAGAACAAACTAGTAGTTACTAATGGGGAGGGCCAATATAGGCGTAGAGGATTGAGAGGTACAAGCTATTAGGTATAAAATAAGCTACAAGGATATACTGTACAACACAGGGCATACAGCCCATATTTTATAAAGACTATAAATGGAGTATAACCCTTAAAAATTGTCAACCACTATATTGTATACATGTAATTTATATAATATTGTACAGCAACTATACTTCAATTTAAAAAAAAGGATATATTTTGGAGAAAACTTTGACTGAGACCTGGTCAGAGCTGGAGGTCTAGGAGGTGGATGCATGCACAAAGGTCCACAGTGTGTGTGTGCACCTGTGTCTCTGTGTGTGTCCGTGTCTTTGTGTCTGTGTCTTTGTGTGTGTGTCTGTGTCTTTGTGTGTGTCTGTGTCTTTGTATCTGTGTCTTTGTGTGTCTGTGTCTTTGTGTGTATGTGTGTCTGTGTCTTTGTGTGTGTGTCTGTGTCTTTGTGTGTGTGTCTGTGTCTTTGTGTCTTTGGGTGTGTGTCTGTGTCTTTGTGTGTGTCTGTGTGTCTTTGTGTCTGTGTCTTTGTATCTGTGTCTTTGTGTGTCTGTCTTTGTGTGTGTGTCTGTTTCTTTGTGGCTGTGTCTCTGTGTGTGTCTGTGTCTTTGTGTGTCTATGTCTTTGTGTCTGTCTTTGTGTGTCTGTGTCTTTGTGTGTCCGTGTCTTTGTGCGTGTGTCTTTGTGTGTGTCTTTGTGTGTGTGTCTGTTTCTTTGTGTCTTTGTGTGTGTGTGTGTCTCTGTGTGTGTCTGTGTCTTTGCGTGTGTGTCCGTGTCTTTGTGTCTGTCTTTGTGTGTGTGTGTCTTTGTGTGTGTATATGTCTTTGTGTCTGCGTATCTCAGGAGGCACAGGGCTACACCTTGAGGAACTCATCAAGGCCACGCCCTCAGGGGATGGGCAGACTGGGGGTGGTTATGAGGGAGCAACGCCTCTGCCTCCTGCAGCCCCTTTGTGTTTTATTCTTAAAGTTACTTTCGAGTCATTGTCACCTCTTCCACGTGAACCGCTGCAAAAGTGAGCTACTGCTGTATAAAGGGAGAAGGAAGCCAGGGGCGTGTGGAAGGGGAGACACGAGCAGGTCAGAGTTGGAGGGGAGCCCCCAAGTCACAGGGAAGGTAGACGCGGGTGGAAGACCCATTGGTTTGTTTCACCTGCTCAGCTCCTTGAATTCTATATGCAGCCCAGACACTGAGACGCTGGCAGGATCCCCCTTTCTCCCTTAACTGTTTATGGCCACTCAGATTTCCAAGTTCCTTCAGAAGAAAACGTGCCTCATCCGGAACACTGAGTTTTCTGCCTGCTAAGACTGCTAGCCCCCTTCTCAGGATAGGGTATGTCAGATAAATCGATGTCCAAAGCTCTATGGCACCCCCGTGAGGAAGCCTCGTGAGCACGTTTGGACCAGTGCATACGTAAGGCTGCTACAGCCCCAAAGCAGGCCGCACATGCATTGAAGGGGTGGGCGAGACCCTCGTCAAGCCACGCCATGGCCCTGGGGGGAGAGCAACCACATCCGGTGATGGACGGAGTCAAAGCGAAGGGGGCAGAGTTTTCAAAGAGAAGCTTTTAGATTTCTGACCGTGTCAGAAGAAACACCGGGGGTGCAGGGGTGGGAGGGTTGTTAAAATAGCTTGTGAGTCCAGTTTTGGGGGCATGAGAGGAAAATCTGCATGGAAATGTTGAGGACATGGCAGAAAACTCAGGAGTGGAGCCCACAGGAGGACGAGAACCCTGAGTCCTCACTAAGGTCAGGCGAAGCTCTCAGAGAGGGTGATGGCACCGCAGCAGAGATCGGAGTGAGCAGAGGGCAGGGTCGGGTGGTGCAGATTCCCCCCACTGCTGCCCTGATGTTGCCGGCAGGGGCGGGGGGGACCCAGGAGTCCAGGGAAGAGCTGGCTTCAAGGACGACTATGTTAGCATTTCACAGGCAGTGATGGCCAAGGCGGCTGAACTAAGTCATGGGAAGTAGCAGTGGGGATCCCTGGGGACCACTGAGCGCAGCTTCAGCCCAGTCGCGGGGGCAGAAGGGACCAAAAAAAGAAGAGGAGTGAGTGAGTGAGTGGTGGTGAGGATGCAGGAGCAACAGATGATGAGAGCTACTTTAAGAAACTGAGTAGCACAAGCCACTATGGAGAACAGGATGGAGGTTCCTTTAAAAACTCAAAATAGAGTTGCCATATGATCCAGCAATGCCAGTCCTGGGCACATATCCAGAGAAAACTCTAACTAACAAAGATACATGACCCCCTATGTTCATAGCACTACTATTCACAACAGCCAAGACATGGAAGCAACCTAAATGTCCATCAACAGATGCATGGATAAAGAGGATGTGGTCTATATATACAATGGAATACTACTCAGCCATAAAAAAAGAATGAAACAATGCCATTCGCAGCAACATGGATGGTCCTAGAGATTATCATTCTAAGCGAAGTAAGTCAGAGAAAGACAAATATCACAGGATATCACTTATATGCAGAATCTAAAAAAATGATACAAATGAACTTATTTGCAAAACAGAAACAGACTCACAGACTTAGAAAACAAACTTATGGTCACCAAAGAGGAACGGGGGTGGGGGAGGGATAAACTAGGAGTTGGGAATTAGCAGATACAAACTACAATACATAAAAGAGATAAACAACAAGGTCTACCGTATAGCACAAGGGATTATATTCAATATCCTGCAGTAAATCACAATGGAAAAGAATATGAAAAATATGTATGTATAACTGAACTTTGCTGTACACTTGAAACCCAACATGGTATAAATCAATGATACTTCAATAAAAAATAAGTAAAATAAAAAATTTTAAAAAAGAAATTGGGTAGCATAAAACACAAAACCAAAGTGCAAGGGAAGGAATATGAGACTGTGGTTGGATTGAGAGAAGAGATTTTTCTAGGCCTGGGGCAACCTGAGCCTACTTGTTATTAAAGAAGAGCTGAAGCAAAGCTGGAGGGTGGGGCGGACAACGCAAGTGAGAGTGAGGCCTGGTGAGAGGCGGAAAGGTCCAGAAACAGCAGGTGGGAGAGTCAGGAGACAACACGGGAGACGTTGGAGGACCTGATCTTCCAGACCCTGTTCACACTGAGTCGGCAATGTGAAGGCAGCAATAAATTCTTTTCACTTTTTTATAGAAAAATACTGCACAGTTACATTTAGAAACATTCCTTATCTTTCAGAGACACACACACTGGAGTCCTGCAGACGCAATGACAGAATGTCTGGGATAGGCTTCAGAACGTCCAGCCAGGGGCTGGGGCGGAAGGTGAAGGTAGAGATGGACCCGACTGACCATAAGGCAGATGATGAGGTGCAGTATCTTCTCTTGTCTTTCGGTTTTTCCATAATTACAAACAAATGATGGGGAAAGAATAAGCCAAGGTCACCTCCCTCCATGAAACCATCCCTCAGGGGCTGAAGAGACCTTATCATCTTTTCACTGGTAATATACATGAAAATGCCTGGCACTTAAAATGGAGTTAAAAAACCCATTTATTCCCATCCCTTCCTAATAGCTGAATCGAAAACACGCCTGGCTTACAGGGGGCAGAAGACATACAGCTTCATCATTCGTCAGCTTCCTCCCCTTCTGCCCACTCCCTCTCTGCCCCCCCCCCCCCCCCCGACCCA
>NW_020172141.1:1777019-1777399 GCF_003031525.2 Neophocaena asiaeorientalis asiaeorientalis | reverse complement strand
CCACCCCCTCTCTGCCCCCCCCCCCACCTAGTGATACTTAAGATTTCTTATTGACTGTTTTGAATGAATCAGGTTTATGCCACAGATGCCAGACTCCTCTCCCCTCATAAATTCATAAGCCCCCATCTCACTCTTTTATATTTTGCTCAGTAATAAATGCCCTAAATAAATATTGATTGGCTGACCAGATTAAATGAAGATGGAGTAATGATTTTTAAATTGCCTGTATAAGAAGCCAAAGATGAGGCCTATCTCCCAGGAAGACATTTACACAACAAGAAAAACAAGTCACCAACGTCTCTTTACATGTGGCTCACGTGAAATGCTAATGTCTGTATCAATCATATTTTCAGGATCTCTATAAAAACGGTTATCATCAA